>NC_040083.1:83623783-83925271 GCF_003369695.1 Bos indicus x Bos taurus | reverse complement strand
CACGCCCGCCTCAAGGCAGCGATCTCGGCTTCCAAGGCGCGGGCTTTTGCCCGCTGGGAATCCATGGAGCTGTGCTGACGTGAAGCTCCCTGACTTGGGCGCGCCAGGTCTGGCTCTTCAAGCCTCGCGCGCTCCTGGAGCGAACCATTCTGGAACTCGGCGGGGGAGGCAAGGGAACCATGCGCAATTCCCGCGCCTATAACTCGGTCCCGCAAGTGTCTCCGGCTAGTTGCCATCCCTGCGCACTTTTCCACAGCTGTCCTCCAGCAGTCCTTACGCGTCAAGAGAGCTGAAATCCCTCTCGAGGCCCAACGGCGCAGCTACCCACCCCGACCTGATGGTGGCTTGGAGCCCCAGTCACGGAAGAGGCGGTTCCGCGAGCACTTGAAGAGGGAGCTTCTTTGTATTTCTTCCCCTTCCTCATTTCCGCCGACCGTATCCAGGAGATAAGATGATAACCTTCTTCTGTATGAATTAGAGAATTTTTGTTTGGGGTCTTTTGCGGACTTAGAGGCAGGGGACGGGGTCATCGCGATTGCCTGGAAGACTGGAAACGAAATAAAGAACACTGGGAAACTGAGCGTATTAATGGAACCTGAGGAGGCTGGGTTGGAAATCCAGTAGGAAGAAAGAGATAGGGTACTTGTTGGGACACGTGACTAGAATTTAGGCCTGTACGCCGCGCTGGATGTAGAAAAAGAAGTGGTGAGCCCGGGGCTTGGGGCCTGGGATGGGAAGGGGCTAATTGGCCTACCTTCTCCGTGCTTGTGTTCGAGTCTTCTCAGAGAAAGAAGTATGGGGTGGGTAGGTTTGGGACAGAGGAAGCCACCAGGAAGATATAGGCCTTGGCTCACGCCTAGATCTCGACCCATGCTTTGGCATTTTGGCGTTGTTTGGGGGTTCCATGTGTGCGAAGTCTGTCAACTTGGGGGGAGGGGCTTGTTGGGAGCTGAGCAACAGCTGGGCACTAAGCGAGATAGGCATTGTAGGCCTTAAATCCCAGTATCTCTGGAAGAGTTTTCCTGAGTCCCTTCTATTCCAGCAACCTCCCTAGTACATTGTTAGAATTACGGGTTCTGAAATTACATTTGAGTTATAATCTTAGCTTCACCGCTGTTTCTCTAAATGGCATTGGGAAAGTGACTTCACCTCTCCTGCTAATCTGAAAGAAAGGCACCTGCAAACTACTTCGTACAACGCTGGCGCATAGTGTTAAAAAAAAAAAAATTCTGTATTAGTTTTGATATCCATTGCTGTTTTTGTGCCTGAAAACCACTTTGTATGTATTTCTGTTGTTATGTAGTATTGCAATTTCAGCATTTGCTTACTTCTCATTTGACTGTGAGAAACTTGAAGATGGAGAGCTTAAAGAATCTGCCTGCAGTGTGGGAGACCTGGGTTCCATCCCTGGGTTGGGAACATCCCGTAGATGTTAATATGTCCCATCCCATTTCTGTCAGTTTATTAAAGTGAGTGAATAAAGGAGAAACACCTAACAATATGGATTAGTAAAATCAGGGGGAGTAGAGTGTATATTGTGGTCATTTAGAGGGAAAAATGTCCACCTGCACCTGTGTCTGTCTAGCGGTTCTGTTCCAAAATGCGTTCATGAAGAACAAGGATGTAGTGTGTGAACAGAGTCCTCAGGAATAAAATTGGGAACAATACAATAGGAAGGGAAGCACAAATCCAGGCAACCAATTGGCATAGAAGGTTCAGGGAAAGGAGTTGAGGGTTTTTTCGTTTGTTGGTTAGTTGGTTGGAGTTTTATTTTTGTTGTTGTTCTTTGTTTGTTTTAGATTTAAGGGAAAGAACTCTAGGTAGAAGTCTTTTTCCACTAGAACACCCTGAGTGTTTGTCCAGCCTTGATGAAAGCCAACAGAGAAATGAAACGCCTTTTTGTGGGTGGTCTTGGGCAGAATATTTCTGAGGCAGACCTGCAGAATCAGTTCGGCAGATTTGGAGAAGTTTCTGATGTGGAGATCATCACTCGGAAAGATGATCAAGGTAAATTTAGAGTTCTTCATGGGTAGTTAAAGCAAATGTAACTCAAGTCAAATATCACAAAATGAACCCCCAAATATGAATGTTAGCCCTGAACACTGAAAGTGATGTTATTTCATTATGAGAGTATAGTACTAACCCCATCCCAGCACATATGCCCTGGAGGTGTTATGTATGAAATAAAAAAATTCTAAATTCCCAAACATCCCCACTCCCCTTTTTTGTAGGGGGGAGGGAGCATGTGGCTTGCAGAATCTTAGTTCCCTGACCAGGGATTGAATCTGCCCTCTGCAGTGAAAGCCCAAAATCTCACACTGGACCTCCAGGGAATTCCCAAACATCCAATTTCTGAAACAAGTTGCTTTAAATTTTCAGAGCTAAAATTCTAATAATTAGTAAATGTCCTGTTAGAATACCACTAACATATAAACATGAAAAATGTTTCCTTAACTGACTGCTTGACATTTTTCTCGTACATATTTTCTTTTAAAATATTTAGATAATCGTGCTTAAAAATTTGCAATCTTTGTATCCAATGAAAAATAAACAAGGTTTTTCTTTGGAAGAGTAAGTTTCTAAGAGGTCTTTTTTAAATTTAGAAGTCATTTTTACATTATTCTCTGAGAAAGAATTTAATTTTTTTTTTTTTTTTTTTTAGGAAACCCACAGAAAGTTTTTGCATATATCAACATCAGAGTAACAGAAGCAGACCTGAAGAAATGTAATGAATGTTTTCTATATTATTTACCATTTCATGTCACTATGTAATTTGGAATAACTTTGATTCTAAATCTAAACAGCCACTTTTACGTCATTGAGAGGGACAACCATGATGAATAGAATTCTGATATTCTACAGTTTGAGATTTAGATTCATCCCATAATGCATGACATATGGTAGCACATTACCAACAAGTTTGCTCAAAAGTGGCATTATCAAATATTGTGGACAAAGGACCATGCTTTAGTAGAAACTGTATGTTACCTATATCCCACTGGATATTATGCCATACCCAACTCCTCAGGGTGTTCATTTCTCAGGTAAATAATTCTTATTAATAAATGCTATTAGAAGAGGGCTTTACATTATGCCCTTATAAGATCATATCCTTGAAATTATGAAGTATCTATCAATAAGTTTAAGAAAGCTGAGGACCAGCTGTGGCCTTCAGTGAAGAGTGAGAAGTAATTCATACTGCCACTAATGTAGAAATGCATTCTAATTATTTGGAGACTGAAAAGTCAAAAGACACTGAGTAGGAAACATGCTAATAGAGAAGGAAGGCCATTGGCCTTTTGTAATATCATCCAGTTGGGAAACATATATGACAAGTACATTGCAGTCATAAACACAGTTCTGTTGTGTGACTTAGCTGCTGATGCTGCTGCTAAGTCGCTTCAGTCATGTCCGACTCTGTGCGACCCCAGAGACGGCAGCCCACCAGGCTCCTCCGTCCCTGGGATTCTCCAGGCAAGAACACTGGAGTGGGTTGCCATTTCCTTCTCCAATGCATGAAAGTGAAAGGTGAAAGTGAAGTCGCTCAGGTTGTCTACTTGAAAGTTACACAGTCATGTCTGACTCCTAGCAACCCCATGGACTGCAGTCTACCAGGCTCCTCCGTCCATGGGATTTTCCAGGCAAGAGTACTGGATTCTATTTAAAGTAGAAGACCCAGTTTGTTTACCTGATATATGACCAAGATACAGCTTGGCTCATAATATTACTGTGAATATGAAATTGAATAATACTTCTGTACTTAGCATAGTACCTGTCTCATAGAAATTTCTCTCAGTGATAATTATTAAGGAAGCTGATAGCAGATACTGAGAAAAATCAGCTACTAGGGTACAGTAGTTCAAACACAGTGTAGTTGCTTGTGCTAATATGTTTGCAAGTTATGCAGTAATAATTAGTATGAGGTAGTAAGTAAGAATGAGGAGCTGTAGGATTCCAGTGTCCTCTGATTCTCCCTAAGAAAATTACATAAATATTCTATAGTTTTAGTATGGTAAATAACAGTGATATGTTAAATAAATACCAACCATTTGCCAAGAGATTTCTGACATTATAAACAAATGACAAATTTTGCTTAAAGGTTTGCAGATTTGCCTCATTCAAATCTTCCAGTTACATGAGACAATAGGGAACATAAGAATCTACTAAGTGGTCAAGATAAGAATGGGACCTAAGCTTCCTCTTTCTGTTTTCACTTTCCTTATTCTCTTTCCTCTGTGTGTTTGTGATAAACAAGTTTTCTTTTTTTGGTACTAATTAGTAAAAGCACATGCTGAAATATATTTTTGCATTGCTATGTACTTGGGTACTAATTCTTTGCTTTATAGGTATGTCTGTTTTAAATAAAACAAAATGGAAAGGTGGGACACTGCAAATTCAGCTAGCAAAGGAAAGTTTTTTGCACAGGTAAGGTTTGCTGTATTTGATTTAATCAAACATTAACACACTAATTTCTTAATATTGTAAGTGATTTTATATGTTCACTTAATTGATTTGAAACTATCACACTATTACAGTTTTAACAAATTTATGCATTATAATTAGAGCTATTTGCAGCTTTTCAGACACAAACTTTTATGATGATGTAGATCTTCCCCCTTCTTTGTAATACCTATTTAGTACTATTTTAGAAAATGTCCCATAGTCTAGTTAATCATCCCCGACTCATGGACCTTTAGACCATTTCCACTTCCTCTTGATAACAGATGACCCTTGAAGATAACTTCTATATATGTACAAGGGTCCCTCTGGTGTTTATGTCAACAAAAGGAGTTGCTATGTCATGGAGTTAAGCACACTTAAAATTTTAATAGATGATACCAAATTGCTTATGTTAACTTTAAACTGTTAATGAAAGTATCATACAAAAACTTAAAGATAATAGGGATCCCTGTAAGAGAGGCATAAGATTAATTAAGCTTAAGATTTAAGAACAAGGCAATGTAAAAGCAATTAAAGCATTTTAAGATCCGAAAAGTATCCTTAGGGAGAAAAGATTGTATGCGTTTGGATGCTTTCAAAATGGGAGACATTTTCGGAATGTACAGATGAAGTGACCAAGAGAGTTTTAAGATTGTTCTCAAGCAAAGAAATGCCACAAAGAAAAATAAGGTCTAAATCAAATTTTGTGGAACTAGTCTGGAGACGAAGGTGAGGATTTTGTTCTTCAGCTGTGGGCCTCTGTAAACAGGGTAGTGATGAGACTTTGATTCAGCAGTACTTTTGTGCCTATTATAGGCAAGAACTGGGGCTCCCATCCTGAGCAGGGTGAGCACACAGTGCTGCCGCCTTTGAGTACCTGTGCACGTCTGCCTGTGGAGCATGAATCTTGGAAGTTGAAATGTAAAAGAGCCACAGTTCAGTTCAGTTCAGTTGCTCAATCGTGTCCAACTCTTTGCGACTCCATGAATCGCAGCACGCCAGGCCTTCCTGTCCATCACCACCTCCCGGAGTTCACTCAGACCCATGTCCATTGAGTCAGTGATGCCATCCAGCCAATTCATCCTCTGTCGTTGCCTTCTCCTCCTGCCCCCAATCCCTCCCAGCCTCAGAGTCTTTTCCAATGAGTCAACTCTTCGCATGAGGTGGCCAAAGTACTGGAGTTTCAGCTTCAGCATCATTCCTTCCAAAGAACACCCAGGGCTGATCTCCTTTAGAATGGACTGGTTGGATCTCCTTGCAGTCCAAGGGACTCTCAAGCGTCTTCTCCAACACCACAGTTCAAAAGTATCAATTCTTTGGCGCTCAGAAAAGAGCCACACCAGAGGCAAAGAGGCCAGTGAGAATTGGTCAGCACAGTTGACCAGGCCTGAATCAGATAGGGAGTTTGAATTGGAGGATTTAGTTGGCATTCTATTCTGCATTCTCTTCATTATGAGAGTAGTAATATTCAAGATTTAGCAGATGAGAATCTGAAAGAAGAGACCTTTTCCTCATAACAAAGAGAAGGGATTAAGAATAGTTAAAATACCAAAAGTACATAAGTTGAAAGGGAAAAGCTGAGAGACCCCAAATGATACCTATGAAGTTAAACAGCTTTATAGTATGAAAAAACAAGACAGAAGCATGGTTAATAGTGTGATTGGTTATTGTAACTCACTTATTTGTATTTTTTCTTTGATTCAGATTGGCCCAAGAGAGAGAAGAAGCAAAAGTAAAGAAAGGAAAATCAACAACAGGCAACACCAGCTTGTTAGAAAAGATGAAAACGGTGGATTTCCATGTGAAAGCTGTGCCAGGAACAGAAGTACCAGGGCACAAAGTAAGTCACCCCTGGTAGCCTGAGTAGCCTAGGAACCAATTCCTGAGACCAAATGACCATGAACATCATGTTTAAAGCAATTGCTTTTTCTCTCTTGCTTTGAAGCAGTTAACATAAATAGTGCTTTTTGATCTTCCAAGTGCATTTACAGCTTTTGGGAAAGCACAGGTTTCCCGCATTTTAGAAAGAGAAATAAAAACCCACATGGAGGCAAGTCTTCTGAGGGAAATAGAGGTGGTGAGGAGTCCAAACAGGTCCCAAGTTTGCCTTTTTAATGGCTGTTATTTCTGTACCATCTTATGTGATTTATATGGGATCAACAACTGCCTCAATTTTCTTTCTTTCTATACTCTTTTTTCTTAAGTTATATTTATGCAGAATGGTTAATCTTTTCTGTTTGTGACAAGTATAATAAATATATCCTTTTTTTTTCTTTTAGAATTGGGTTGTGAGTAAATTTGGAAGAGTCTTACCTGTCCTTCATCTAAAGAATGAATGTAAACGTAAAATATCCTTAGCAGTTGGCCTTTCAGGGAAATTATTGTTGACTACAGTGATGGATACTGCAGAAGTTAACTTCGTGTCTTCGGAGTTTCACTGCTGCTGTCAGTAAATCTTTAGATGTTTAAGAGTTTTTATGTTCCCAATTTCTCTATAAGGTAAGATCCATTTACCTACATGTATGAAGCGATTAGAGGATGAGAAAATGTAGTGACATTTTATACAAGTAAGTAATACAGATGATGCTTGTTAAGCAAGCACTTTTACTTACTTATTTATATATCATTCCTCTCGTTTGACATGGATTCAGAGCCATTTCCAGAGGAACTAAGGAAGGGCAAGGGAACACAGTGCAGTCATAAAAGTAGGCTTTGGACAGCAGAGAGGAGGATTTGGAAGGACAGTGTAAAGCCAAGAGATAATAAACAGTATTTGACACACTTCACATATAATTAGCCAGGTATTCAGTAATTACTAAGTGAACAAAGGAACTGTTCAGGAGTGAGAGATGAAAGCAACTTATACTTGTCTATTCGTATGTTTTAGGAAATCAGCCAATGCCATTGACATTGACTGGAATCTTTCTGGACAGGGTTAGCAACAAAACAGATCTGATAAGTATTAGCCTTCTAAGAAAGACCTGCAAAAATTCAGAGAGTGAGTGAAATGTGAAGTGGATGTTTGAGCTAAGAGAATCAGGTCTAGGATGAGCCAGCATTGAAAAGACAGGAGTGGTCAAAATGTTGGAGAATCTTTGATTCTCAGGTTTGAGATAACCAACAGAGTGTCTAGTTGTTCCCCCTCTGACTGCCCCTCTATACTCTGCTTTATGATGTTAGCAGTGAATAGATTTCTCAGACATATAGAAAAGTACCTAGAATATAATCTTAAATCAGTTTGTTGTAATATACATATACAACCCAAGTAATTTCTTCTAGTTAATAGTGATGATCGTTGGTTTTCACTCTGGACATGCCATGGACATGTCAGTTCCAAAGACCCTGAGTTACCTAATGAAGTCCTTTTTTGTTTGATTGGAAACTGAGGGTAAAATGAGTCAATGATTTGCTCAAGATTAAACAGGATTCTTTTGCTTAATCAGATTGATAGGTTTTTCTAAAACCTAGTGCCTGTTTTTGTTCCTTGACTGTTGGTGACATCATAAAGTATGATCCCTCAAAATACTGCCACAACTTAAAGAAGATAGGGGAGGATTTCACAAATGCTGTCCCTATATCCAACCTCACCTGGGAACTGGAAGGAGGGAATGATCCTATGAGTAAGAAACGGCGAGGAGAATTCTCTGACTTTCACAGCCCTGCCAAAAAGATAATAAAAGTACAGAAGAATGAGGATTCTACTGCATTTCCTACCATGAGATCAAAACCTAGTGGCATAGTGGAGAGTCCACATTTAATACAACAGCTTGCACAAAAAGCACCTCATAATTCCAGTACTCCTAAATCACCGTATATAACTGATTTTGATCATCAGAAATTTAAAAATGTATTTTTTCAGACTTCTGGTTTAGAAACTACCAAAAAGAGAAATAGCATATCTGATGATGATATTGATTCTGAAGATGAATTAAGGCTAATGATTGCACGAGAGGAAAACTTAGAGAAAACTACATGGTCCTCAAATGACTTTGAAAATGATCCCTTTGAAGTTGTAAGGGATGATTTTAAATCTGATTTTCACAAATTTCATACTTCAACAGGTTTAGGCCTCAAAAACAGTGAAAATAATGTTACGGAAAATGGTTGTGACTCTGATTCAGGAGATACAGATGAAATCATTGCAATGAAAAAAAGTTCTGGTAAGATCGAAAACGGTGTAGATTTTTCACAAGGAGAAAAGTCTATGTACAAGAAGACTTTGAAAAGCAGAAAAAAGTATGATCTTTCTGATGACTGTATTAAAGAACAAAAAAGAAAAAACAAAGTAGAGATAGCCCTCAGTCACAGAGTTAAGCCTCTTAGTTGTAAATCTCTGATTGAGTCCAGTAGCAGTGAAGATGCTGATTCTGTATCAGAATCAACTGAGTGTGAAGGAGATAAGGAGTATAACACCTTGATGGAAAACTGTCTCCGTGTGAATCTGACTTTGGCTGATTTGGAACAGCTGGCTGGGGGTAACCAGGAGGCTCCAAAAGAAAAGACTGAGAGCAGTGGCCAGGAAACCACTGCCAAGTGTGACAGGGCCTCCAAGAGCCGAAGGACTCCAGGTGACCTCCGCAGAGGCCAGCAGTGTATTCATCCTGAGGAAATTGTGGCTTCTCTTTTAGAAGGAAGAGAGAACCCATGTGGAAAACAGAAAACAAAGGAAAATACCTTAAAGCCAAAATTTCAGGCTTTCAAAGGAGTGGGCTGTCTCTATGGAAAGGAATCAGTGAAAAAATCCTTGCAAGAGAGTGTTGCCTCTAATAATATTAATAAAGATCAAATTTCCTTGAAACTTGAGGAACCGAGGAACGTGTCCATGGGAAAATGGTCCCTGTGTGCTAATGGCCTATCAAGTGAACAGACTCCTTTCCAACATGCAAAGGAGGCAAATGACTCAAACCAAATTCAGCCTCAAAAGAGACAGTCTTTTTTGAGCCAGGGTCACAAAGTGGTGTCCCCTAACAATTCAGAAAAGAGAAATAGAAATCCTATTTCTAGTCTGTTGCCACTGAAAGATAAGAAATCTTCAAGTTGTGGTGCTAAGACTCCCAACAGAGGCCTTGATGAAGACTGTTGCCACGGGACTGGAAAGTCAGGAGAGAGCTCTGAAGGGAGGCCTGATCTGTGCAGCTCCAAGACCCCTGAGAAATCACCAGAGGTTTTCTCAAGGAGAGACTCCCAGGGAAGCAAAACTGACTTCCCACTTTCTGTTAATAGTTCATCAGATGTTAACGCTAAAGATAAGCATGCTGAAGATAATCAGAAACGTTTGGCAGCCTTAGAGGCAAGGCAGAAAGCCAAAGAAGTCCAAAAGAAGTTGGTTCACAATGCTCTGGCAAATTTGGTGAGTATATTTTCAGTCTAGGAATTTACCAAGAACTCTCTCCAGGTCTAGTCTCTTTCTTTCCCACAAAGGTAGGCAGGCCCCTTTAGAGCTGAACGTTTGTGTTTTATGTCCTTGTGTCTATATAGTATATCTGGATATTGCTTTAGAAGATATTACTGATACAGTTAAGTGATGTGTACTAATACGTCTCAGTTGTCATATATATCACCTGTCAAGTGAGTCGTGTCTTATGAAGATTTACTATAATGGGACCTTATTCATTTTTTCAAGAATTATTAACTTCCTGCAAAGTTCCAGTCCTTCACAGCAAGTGTTCGATTGTATAGAAAAGATCACTGTCAGGCAGTATTGGCTCACAGTGTGGTGAACAGAAGGTCACAGTTCAGTTCCATGCAATGGGAAACAAGTATGCCTACGTGCCCTGACAGGAAGCAGACCAGTTTGTTGGCATTGCCGGGGAGTGGGTACTTCCCCAGCTGACCTGAATCTAGTGGGAAAGGATCAGTAGAAATTGGTCTGGCAGAGGCAAAAGGTTAGGAAGAGAGAGGAAAGGCATTATAAGATAAGGCAGCAGTTTGTACAAAAGTGAATATTTGCAATAACTGACTAAATAGAGTACAAGGTGGTGACAAGTGAGAGAGATAAGTAGGCTACAGGGCTGGAGTTTATTCTTAAGTGTGGGAAAAAACTGAAGGACTGGAAGTAAGGGAGTAAAAATTAGTTGTGTTGGAACAGGATTTGGCAAACGAGCCCATGTTTTAAAATGAGTCCTGTTTTAAAAGAGCCTCTTGGCTAAGAATGGTTTTTACATTTTTAAAGAGTTAAAAAAAAAGAATATAGAACTAAAACTATATGTGGCTTGCAAAGCCTAAAATATTTATTCTCTGGCCCTTGACAGAGAAAGTTTGCCAACTTCTGTTTGGGGCAAATGGTTCAGGATGTGGTGAGAACAACAAATCAAATGGGACAAACAAGGGAACAAGGATAGACAGCCTTTGGGAGGTTTTGAGCCAGAACCAAGGCAGTGACTGTGGGAATATATTTTTAAAATAGCAGGAAGGCCCAACTGATGGGACTTGGTGATCAACTGCAAATGGAAAGCGAGAAGTTTCTATCTTGGGATGATGGCAGCATTCACTAGAGAAAAAATAGGGTGGGAAATAGACTTACTTGGGGAAGAAGAGAGGTTGTCTTAAAGGTAATGCTTTTGATGACCACTCTAGGATGGTCATCCAGAGGACAAGCCGACGCACATCATCTTTGGTTCCAATAGTGAAAGCGAAACAGAGGAGACATCCACTCAGGAGCAAAGCCATCCAGGAGAGGAACTGGTAAAAGTAAGAAATGTAAGATGTCCCTATGGGCTTGCCTCTACTTGTGCAGATTCATTTCTGCATATTGCATACCAAAACCTGCCCCCGACTGCTGGGCTCAACATAAAATTTCCTCTGAAAGCCACAATGAAACACAAAACTCCCCAGACCACCACGCATGGATGCTACGGGGGCCTTAAAGATTTTCTCGCACATAAATCTGTCCTCTGCAAAGTGACATCAATATTAGTGAAACCATGCAGAAAATGTTCTTATATATAATAACTACCCCCCTTTCAGGCTGCATTAGGAGCCTCTGGAGACCCAGGGGGCCATGTAAATATCACTGACTCAAGAGTTTCTATTATAACCACCACCCTGTTTCCTGGGATATGCATCTGAGTTGTTTCTTAAGTGTAATGAGGAAAATTGCATAATGAGGGAAATACTGGTTGTCTTGGTTATTAATAAACATTTCTGTCCTTATGTAGCAGGAGTCCATGGGTAGAGCCTCTGGGAAGCTCTTTGACAGCAGCGATGATGAGGAATCTTGTGCCGAAGATGACAATAACAGGTTCAGAATTAAACCTCAGTTTGAGGGCAGAGCTGGACAGAAGGTTAGTGAAGACTGAAAATAAAAAAATTTGCAACATGCTCTTATTTTTTCAACATAGTCCTTAAATCTAGGTTAATGAAGGCAGACCTTGCCCATACTCTTAACATTAAGGTTTTTGAGATTGAGTCCTCCATGGCCCTCTTTGTTTGGTTCATGAGTGGGTGAGGTTATGCAAACATTAATGTAGTAAATTTCACAGCATGGGAAGTATACTTGGAGGGTCTTTTTTATAAGTAATTTCTTGGGAATGCGACTGTCAGTTGTCTTTGTGTTTTGTCTTTAGCTCATGAATTTGCAGTCTCACTTTGGCACTGATGACAGATTTCGCATGGACTCCCGATTTCTAGAAAGTGATAGTGAAGATGATCATGAAGGTAAATGACTCATTGTCCAAACAAACAGTCCTGTTGTTAGAGCTGGCATACCTCAAGAAATCAACTTGTCTAGCATCTTCACTTAACACACAGAGAAATGTTTTATGTAATACCAGAACACCTGATCTGCCTCTTGAGAAATTTGTATGCAGGTCAGGAAGCAACAGTTAGAACTGGACATGGAACAACAGACTGGTTCCAAATAGGAAAAGGAGTTCGTCAAGGCTGTATATTGTCACCCTGTTTATTTAACTTATATGCAGAGTACATCATGAGAAACACTGGACTGGAAGAAACACAAGCTGGAATCAAGATTGCCAGGAGAAATATCAATAACCTCAGATATGCAGATGACACCACCCTTATGGCAGAAAACGAAGAGGAACTAAAAAGCCTCTTGATGAAAGTGAAAGTGGAGAGTGAAAAAGTTGGCTTAAAGCTCAACATTCAGAAAACTAAGATCATGGCATCCGGTCCCACCACTTCATGGGAAATAGATGGGGAAACAGTGGAAACAGTGTCAGACTTTATTTTTCTGGGCTCCAAAATCACTACAGATGGTGACTGCAGCCATGAAATTAAAAGATGCTTACCCCTTGGAAGGAAAGTTATGACCAACCTAGCTAGCATATTCAAAAGCAGAGACATTACTTTGCCAACAAAGGTCTGTCTAGTCAAGGCTATGGTTTTTCCTGCGGTCATGTATGGATGTGAGAGTTGGACTGTGAAGAAGGCTGAGCGCCGAAGAATTGATGCTTTTGAACTGTGGTGTTGGAGAAGACTCTTGCGAGTCCCTTGGACTGCAAGGAGATCCAACCAGTCCATTCTGAAGGAGATCAGCCCTGGGATTTCTTTGGAAGGAATGGTGCTAAAGCTGAAACTCCAGTACTTTGGCCATCTCATGCGAAGAGTTGACTCATTGGAAAAGATTCTGATGCTGGGAGGGATTGGGGGCAGGAGGAGAAGGGGATGACAGAGGATGAGATGGCTGGATGGCATCACTGACTTGATGGACGTGAGTCTGAGTGAACTCCGGGAGTTGGTGATGGACAGGGAGGCCTGGCGTGCTGCGACTCATGGGGTCGCAAAGAGTCGGACATGACTGAGCGACTGATCTGATCTGAACACATATAGTGTTACGTGTACATGGTGTGTTACATGTACATGTAACACTTGTACATATTAATTTATTTATAAAATTTTAATTTCCTGAAGCTGCCAGAAAAGATAGGAATAAGTAGCATCTGCCAAAGGTACCATCTTCCCTCATCCTGGTGTTATAAGTCAAGGACCCTACCTGGCAGTAGGTCAACAGGTCCTCGTGAGGTTGTGTAAGACAGATACATCCCACTTGGTTTACTTAAAGAAAGTGTTCATGCTTGGTGCAGATTTTTCAAAGCAATGTACCACTGAATATCACTCTACTTAAATTCATTCTTATTTGAATATATTTAACAGCATTGATGCTATCGGAAGCATCGGCAATGGTTCCAAACTTTCTTTACAAGATCTTCTGCTCTTATCCTTTGCAAAAGACCTCACCTCCTACTTGACCAAGATGATGGTCACTTCAGGTAGCTCCCTGCTTTCCTTTCCAATCTCAGAACTACTCTGTCCTTTCTTTTTTCTTCTTTCTTGAGTTTATCTAATCTGTATCTTGATCTTCTCCATTTATACCTCCTGTTCCCTCCTTTCTCATTTGCATCTTCACACTTAACTTTCTTCTATCTCTTCGCTCTTTCTGCAGACATAATTTGGTCTCATAGGTTCAAAAAGCCATTCTTCAACCCTGCCAGTTTTTAAGTTGCCATTCCCTTTTTTTTTTTTTTTCCAGTTCTAAGCCTGAAATGAAAAAATAAATTTCATCTAATTTAGAAGCAGTTGATTTTATTGAAAGTACAATCTCTGGATATGATACTTTCAATTCTTTGAAGTGATTATTCTGTATATTATACATTTCTGAAAACAAGTATTCCGAGAGTAAATTCTCCAGGATCCATACCAACTTATTGTTTCAGAACTTTTCACTCAGAATTCCATGTTGATAACATAGGAATGGATAGAACCTTGGGATTAGTCAAGAAGCTATAGATGTTGCTTTCTAACTCCTGCCACTTTTGTCTGTCTCATATTTACAACTCTTTAGCGTGCGTTCCCTCAAAGCTGTGAATAACTGGTTTACCAGATGCAGTGGCGTCTTCTCAAGCTTCATCCTTCAACCTGCTTATAGCATTTGTTACTGTTGATCATCATCCTTGAAATATTCTCTTCCCTTTGCTTCTATTGCACTATAACTTCCTTGTTTTCTTCATAATTCTTGGTTCTTAAATTTTCCCTTTGCTTTGAGATATAGGCTCTTCCCAAGGTTCTATAGTCCATGTGGCTTTAGCCTTCATTTTTACATGAATATTTTCCAAATCTGGGTCATCTTTGCTCCTGGCTGTTCTGCTTTTCAACTTTAGATACACCTGTGAGAAATATCCACCAGGCATTGAGGAAAGAATAATTGGGAGCTCAGCAGAATAGTCATGAGCAAAGATTACCTACATTTGGAAAATATTCATGTATAAAAAAAGGCTAAAGCCAGAGGATCTTACAGAACCTTAGGAAGAGCCTGTATCAGAGGTTCCTTGGGAATGTTTGAGACTGAGCTTTTTGTGTGTTGCACAAAGACCGTCCTGCAGATAAGCAGCCTACCAATACACTGAGCCCTTTCTAACATTCTGTTCTACTTCCTAATTGGCAATATTAGGATAAAATTAAAATTGCCACTTTTTGAAGTCAGAAATCATTGAATGTGAGCAGTTTCATGTGGTTTAGCCTAATGCAATGTAAACTCTTTGCAGTTTCTTATTTCAGTTACGTGTTCATTTTGTTTCCTAGCGTGCTCTCTTCCTTCCTCAGGGAACTACTTTGTCTTTCCTACCTTAGACTGTACCTGGTTTGTAAAACATTTCTTAATCCAACTGAACATAATCCCTACCTTTTTTGAACCCTTAGACACTTTTGGGCCATCTCTATAGAAAACTTATGCAAATCAGTGTTTTATTCTGTTAATTTCTGTTATTTAGTTGTTTATATTCTACAGTAATTTGAAAAGGTCTTTAAGGCTCAGACTTCTTTTATGTTTTCTCTTATAATCCAAACTGGCTGTTAAATGTTTAACTTTGTTCCCTGATGTTTGTCTGTTTTTAGTAAATAAGAAAGCCAGCTTATAGGATTCCACAATGCCCTGTGGGTAGGCTCTATTCCTGTGATATTTATTACTGAGTTTAAAAGCTAAAGTAACTGCTAACATATCATGTTAATAGTCAGTACAATTACCACCTTTCTGTCTTTCACTTTTAGATTTACATGTAATTTAGATTAATTTCTAGATTGTTGCCAAAAATCAAAGAATCTTTATTCACTTTAGGTTTTTAATTACTATCTTGCTCTATTACATTTGTCAATCTTTACCTTAAAAACTTAGACTTGCCACTGAAAGCCATTAATTTCGTATTTCATTTTTATAAGTAGAAATGGGAATTTTGTTTGCTGATCATGCAATTTCTGGATTCACTGTGACATCAGAGGCTTAGGGACAGAGAGGTTAGCAAAACAAGGTTTAACTTTTGTTCTTCCTGTCTTAATGTGCTTTGCACATGTTTAAGTGCTTGATAAGTATTTGATTATTGAGATTTCTCAAGTTAGGTTTGCCAAAAGATTACTAATTATCCTCTTCCCTCAAAGAAATAAATGAAAAGAAAACTCCTGAGGAGGAAGAGCTTGCTGCAGAAAAATTGAAAGCCCTGAATGTTGTGCAGAGTGTTTTGCAGATCAGCTTAAGCAATTCTACAAGCAAAGGATCAGTAGCTGCTAAGAAATTTAAGTATGTCTTATGTTTCATCTCACTCTTCTCTCTTCCTTTGCCACAAAATTAGGCCATTTTCAACTTCTTGTGGAGATCAGTTAACAATATGTATCATACTCTTAATATTATACTTAACTAGTGATTCACTTCAAGAAACTAATCTAAAATTTTTTCTGTATTTATTACTACTGAAAAAATGGACAACTGTTTAAATATTAATAAATGTTAACAGTTTATTATAGAAAATATATAATTTAGGAAGACTAGTGTAATGAAACCCCTGTGTACATCACCCAACTTCTCCAATCACTAACATGTGACCAGTTTTCTCTTCTATACTTTTACTCACTCCCCACTACTGTCACCACTGAAATATTTTATACAAATCCCAATAGTATATCATTTTATCTATATATATTTTCCTGTTTTAAAATAATATTTAAAAAATTTTCAAAGATCCTCTCAGAACTGGGTAATTTAAAATATAATTGCTTCTAAGGAGCTCCTGCTACACTTATTTGATATTTATGCCTTTGTCTTGCTCAAAAGTGGAATTGTCCTGGTTTTGCATTATGTTTTGCTATTAGTTTTTTGGATTTATACTCTGATTTGTCCCTTCAAACTTATCACTCTCCTTTTTTAAATAGGGACATCATACATTATGATCCAACAAGGGATGACCATGCAACTTACGAAAGAAAGCAGGATGATAAACCAAAAGAAAGGTAAACTGCTACAGTTACTAGTAAGGTACCTGTGTTAATCTTCTAGATTTGGCAATTGTTTTCATATCTGTGTAAGATGCTACTATGAGGGGAAACTAGGTGAAAGTTATTCCTAGTTTTTCTGTAAATCTGTTTCTAGTTTTTCTGTAAATCTAAAATTATTACAAAATTAAAAGATTCTTTTAAAAAGAATCACATTCAGACCATGCAAGCCTCCTCATTGTGGAATGTCTCTGTACCTACCCATCAAATCTAGTGGTGTTTTTGTTCCTTTAATTGTCTTAAAGTATTTGGGTCTCCTGTGAATCTTTCTGGGGTTCACTTCATTAGACAAAAGCCAAAATTCAGTGTAAGATAAACTTTTTTTCCACCATGGTGTTCTGCCGGGACTGCTGAGAAATAATACCTTTAAACTCATAAGAAGCCCTCTTGTTTGAACAGTTGGAGTTTCTGAGCTATATCTAGGCTCTCAACAAAGGATTTTGCTTTATATTAATAATTAGCCTGGTGTACAAATTTTTCTCTTCAGAGTACAATAGTAAATATATTAGGCTTTGCAGGCCAGATGGTGTCTCTTGCAGTGACTCTTCTCTGTCCTTATAACAGAAACAGAGCCATACATAATACATAAAATGAATAAGGTAGGCTGTGTTCTAATGAAACTATTAGTAGGACACTGAAATTTGCATTTCACGCAATTTGTACATATTATGAAGCCATCTTTTTATATAGTTTTTACCAGTCACTTCAAACTACAAAAATTATTCTTAACTTGCAATCTGTACATAAATAAGCAGTGGCTTGGATCTCATCCATGGGTTTACTTTGCCAAAACCTGCTTTACACTATATTTTCCTGAAAAAATAGATTTGTTCTTGGTTAGAAGATATTTCTTAAATTTTATGTTACTTGCCTTCTAGAGAATAGGAGTCTTCAAAGTCATGAGGTCCTAGCGCCTTATTAAAAAAGACTTCTTTCTTTAGTTTCACTATCTCTGCTTATATGTTACTGTAAGCAGCAAGAAGAAATCAGAAAATGCCTTCAACACCTTCCTAGACATCTCCATTGCTAGATCACCCATTCATTAGGTGCATTTTCTACTTACCAGTTAATAAAGGCGACAGTGTTGCTAAGCCTCCTGCCACTATATAACAATGATCTCCTTTCCCCCATTTTCCAATAGCGTTTACTTCACTTTTCTGCAAGGCCTTACCTGAAGCCTCAATTGGCATGTAGTTTCTACTAACCGTTTCTTCAGGGAGTTTTCATGCTTTTGCTAACACCCTCCTCGCTGACCTTCCAACTTCTGCTCATTGTGTGGGCTATGAAGTCATTCCTACATTTTGGGCTTTTATAGCAGTACCCCACTTCTAGGTACCAAAATATGTATCAGTTAGATATTGCTATGTAAAAAATGGCCCCCAAAACGAAGAGCTTGAAACTAAAAATTTATTAGGTCCCAATTTCTGTGGGTCAGGAATTTGGGAGCACTTCACCAGGTAGTGCTGGTTTGGGCTCTCAAGAGGTTGTAGTCAAGATGTCACCTGGGACTATAGTCTCTGAAAGTTTGCAATCTGCTTGCAAGATGGTTCACACACTTGACTGCTGGCAGGGGCCTCAGTTCCTTGCTTTGCTGACCTCTCCTTTTGGGTGTTTGGGTGGCCTCAGAACATGGTATCTGATTTCTCCCAAAGCCGGTGATTAGGGAAGGGGAGAGAGCAAGGAGAAAGCCACAGTGCACTCTATAGCCCTAGTTTCAGTAGTTGAACCCAACCACATCTGCCTTATTCTGTTCCTTAGAAGAGGTCATTAAGAACAGCCCACACTGAAAGGGGTGGAGGAATTAACTTCCACTTCTTGAAGTATCAGAGGACATTTGGACCACCTTTAAAACCACTACCTTAAAAAAAAAAAAAAAACCACTACCTTGTGTTTCATTGATCATGGAGCTCAGTTTCGTAGGAGGCATATTTGACTTATAGCCTATGGTTTATTTAATGAAGTATTAAAAGTTTGTCTGTATAAGATAGTCTCCACCAGTAAGATGATCATTTAGGACATTATTATTTTAGGTAAAACAGAATATTTGGCCTAATAAATAAAATAGACTCTAATAGAAAAAAAGGATGTTCAGTTCAGTTGCTCAGTCGTGTCCGACTCTTTGCGACCTCATAACTTGCAGCATGCCAGGCCTCCATGTCCATCACCAACTCCTGGAGTTTACCCAAACTCACGTCCATTGAGTCGGTGATGCTGTCCAACCATCTCATCCTCTGTCGTCCCCTTCTCCTCCTGCCCCCAATCCCTCCCAGCATCAGAGTCTTTTCCAATGAGTCAACTCTTCCCATGAGGTGGCCAAAGTATTGGAGTCTCAGCTTTAGCATCAGTCCTTCCAAAGAACACCCAGGACTAATCTCCTTAAGGATGGACTGGTTGGATGTCCTTGCAATCCAAGGGACTCTCAAGAGTCTTCTCCAACACCACAGTTCAAAAGCATCAATTCTTCAGCGCTCAGCTTTCTTCACAGTCCAACTCTCACATCCATACATGACCACTGGAAAAACCATAGCCTCGACTAGACGGACCTTTGTTGACAAAGTAATGTCTCTGCTTTTGAATATGCTATCTAGGTTGGTCATAACTTTCCTTCCAAGGAGTAAGCGTCTTTTAATTTCATAGCTGCAATCACCATCTGCAGTGATTTTAGAACCCAAAAGAATAAAGTCTGACCCTGTTTCCACTGTTTCCCCATTTATTTCCCATGAAGTGATGGGACCAGATGCCATGATCTTCATTTTCTGAATGTTGAGCTTTAAGCCAACTTTTTCACTCTCCTCTTTCACTTTCATCAAGAGGCTTTTTAGTTCCTCTTCACTTTCGCCATAAGGATGGTGTCATCTGCATATCTGAGGTTATTGATATTTCTCCCAGCAATCTTGATTCCAGCTTGTGCTTCTTCCAGCCCAGCATTTCTCATGATATACTCTGCATATAAGTTAAATAAGCAGGGTGACAATATACAGCTTTGACATACTCCTTTTCCTATTTGGAACCAGTCTGTTGTTCCATGTCCAGTTCTAACTGTTGCTTCCTGACCTGCATACAAATTTCTCAAGAGGCAGATCAGGTGGTCTGGTATTCCCATCTCTTTCAGAATTTTCCACAGTTTATTGTGATCCACACAGTCAAAGGCTTTGGCATAGTCAGTAAAGTAGAAATAGATGTTTTTCTGGAACTCTCTTGCTTTTTCCATGATCCAGCAGATGTTGGCAATTTGATCTCTGGTTCCTCTGCCTTTTCTAAATCCAGCTTCAACATCTGGAAGTTCACAGTTCACGTATTGCTGAAGCCTGGCTTGGAGAATTTAGAGCATTACTTTACTAGCGTGTGAGATGAGTGCAACTGAGTGGTAGTTTGAGCATTCTTTGGCATTGCCTTTCTTTGGAATTGGAATGAAAACTGACCTTTTCCAGTCCTGTGGCCACTGCTGAGTTTTCAAAATTTGCTGGCATATTGAGTGCAGCACTTTCACAGCATCACCTTCCAGGATTTGAAATAGCTCAACTGGAATTCCATCACCTCCACTAGCTTTATTCATAGTGATGCTTCCTAAGGCCCACTTGACTTCACATTCCAGGATGTCTGGCTCTAGGTGAGTGATCACACCATCGTGATTATCTTGGTCGTGAAGATCTTTTTTGTACAATTCTTCTGTGTATTCTTGCACCTCTTCTGCTTCTGTTAGGTCCATACCATTTCTGTCCTTTATCGAGCCCATCTTTGCATGAAATGTTCCCTTGGTATCTCTAATTTTCTTGAAGAGATCTCTAGTCTTTCCCATTCTGTTGTTTTCCTCTATTTCTTTGCATTGATTGCTGAGGAAGTCTTTCTTATCTCTCCTTGCTATTCTTTGGAACTCTGCATTCAGATGCTTGTATCTTTCCTTTTCTCCTTTGCTTTTCACTTCTCTTCTTTTCACAGCTATTTGTAAGGCCTCCCCAGACAGCCATTTTGCTTTTTTGCATTTCTTTTCCATAGGGATGGTCTTGATCCCTATCTCCTGTACAATGTCACGAACCTCCATCCATAGTTCATCAGGCACTCTGTCTATCAGATCTAGTCCCTTAAATCTATTTCTCACTTCCACTGTATAATCATAACAGACTTGATTTAGATCATACCTGAATGGCTTCGTGGTTTTCTGTACTTTCTTCAATTTAAGTCTGAATTTGGCAATAAGGAGTTCATGATCTGAGCCACAGTCAGCTCCCGGTCTTGTTTTTGCTGACTGTATAGAGCTTCTCCATTTTTGGCTGCAAAGAATATAATCAATCTGATTTTGGTGTTGACCATCTGGTGATGTCCATGTGTAGAGTCTTCTCTTGTGTTGTTGGAAGAGGAATCTCTTACTATCTAAAAACTCAGTATTGGAGACTGCTGTGTAACTCTGGTTAAAACCAAAAACAAAAACATATTCCTAAATATAGAGCAGGTTTGATGGAAACAGAAAAATTTCATCCCAGACATACTTATAATGCATTTCTACAACAGAATTATGACTAAATCCTTTAATGCCAGTATCATAAAACTCACCATTTTACAATTTGATAGAGTCTTAAAAGTCATGTGGTTTAACCTGGTTCATTTTGTAAATGAGGATACTGAGGGCCATTGCAGTTAAGTAATTGTCTTACTCATAGCTGATATCTTAGGTGTAATTTCTGAAGTGTAGTTCAGAGGATAAAAGAGAGGACAATATGATTCATGTTTAATACTTGGAGCTGTTTGAAATAATTTTGGCTATTAAAAGCTTTTTGGTTAAGATTCTGTCCTTATGAGTTGTATATGTGGATCCTCTTGGTGGTTGAAACAATGGGACTAATGTTATCCAAGGTATTTTTATTTCCTGATTTCTGGAATTTTTCCAAACATTGACTTTTTTGTGATCTTTATATATGTCAATGCAGTAAAGCAAAACGAAAGAAGAAAAGGGAGGAAGCTGAGAAACTACCTGAGGTGTCTAAAGAAATGTATTATAACATTGCTACGGATTTGAAACAAATATTCCAAAGTGTAAAAGATACTAGTGAAAAGGAAGATAACACACCTTGGAATGAGGACTCTGATGGAGAGAAAGCTGAGGTAGTCCAGGACACTCCAGCTCTGATGACTCGCAGTGAGCAAACCGGCGGATTCACATTTTCCTTTTTTGAGTCTGATGCCAAAGATGAAAAAGAAGGTATATTTTTGTTTGTTTTTACTTTTTCATTTCATGCAGTTTGAATTTAATTGAGTCTACTGTAAGTATGATGATTTAACATTAGCTGAAGGCAGTATTCTCTTCTTTATCTAGATAAACAGTATTTCAGTCAGCATTACATAACCATAAATGTAACGTGCCTAGAGCTGTGTTCAACACAGTAAGAAATTGTTCTTGAATTTGGAAGCAAACTTATAGATAGCTGCCATATGAAGGCAAGCCAGAGAAATATGCAACATTCCTTCTTCTGTTGAGTAGAAATAGTCATATATTTAAATATGTTTAAGAAGTCATATATTTAAATAGCTTTACATCTTTGATGCAGTTGGAGAAGCCATAACTTCAGGAAAGCCAGTGTTATTTGTTAGGAGAAGAAATATGTAACCCTGGCTCTAAACAAATATGCTGTGTCATCAATATACCAGCTGTTTCAAACTGTATCCTTGGAGATTTGCCAGAACCTAGAGAAAAGTATCGAAGACAATGGCACCCCACTCCAGTACTCTTGCCTGGAAAATCCCATGGACAGAGGAGCCTGGTGGGCTGCAGTCCATGGGGTTGCTAAGAGTCCAACACAACTGAGCGACTTCACTTTCACTTTTCACTTTCATGTGTTGGAGAAGGAAATGGCAACCCACTCCAGTGTTCTTGCCTGGAGAATCCCAGGGATGGAGAAGCCTGGTGGGCTGCCATCTAGGGGTTGCACAGAGTTGGACACGATTGAAGTGACTTAGCAGCAGAGAAAAGTATAGCACTGGTATATACAATTTTCCATTCTACTTCAGGAGGTTTACCTCTGAAGTCCTACGTGTCTAAAAGTTTGAAACAAATATTCCTTAGGAAGTTGCTTCTCACCTTAAGATGTAAGTGTAGTTTTTCTGAAAGTTCACTGTAAAAGCAAGGTATACCTATACAGAATACACCTAACAATAAGTTCTACTTGAAAGATCAGCAGTTAAAATAGCATCCTTGTGTTTAGCAGATAGGTATTAGATTCCAGCTTTGTGGTGCTACAAAAGGAGGTACAACAATCAAGTAGTTTTTCCAAAATTGTCCTAAATAAGATACAATATATCATTGCTCTGCTTATTTCATTCTCTTGCCTATGCTGTCCATTTGAGTACCAAGGTCAGTCCTAAACTGTTGAACAGAGTTGGTATGATATAGATGTTTTAATTTTTCTAACTTTGAGAGCCAAGTGTGAGAAATTGGCCTTGAAATGATTGCTAAGATACCCGAGCAACCTGGGAGATGTGTTTTATGTGCTTTGGCAATTATGAGGACTTGTGAGGTGATCATCCACAGCTTTTAGCAGCAGCTTTTTCAGCAGTTTTAGAAGGAAATTTGGGAAATTGAAAACGTAAAGATATGTTCCTTTTCTCCTTTATGAATAAGCAGGAAGGCAAACGGGTTTCACTGCATCGTTAGACTGCTCAATGCTAGCACAGGTGTCACACTTATTTTGATCTTTCTTGTAAATTGTGTTGCTCATTTATAAACCTTCAGCTTTTATATCTTTTGATAGTATTACTGCATTCCTTATGAGATCACTGTAGCAATGCCAAAAAATAAAAGTTTCTCTCAATATTTGAAAATCAAAAAGATACTACTACACATTTTGAATTAATGATTACGATATTCAAAATGTAGAAATATGTATGCATGGTGAAAGTAAACAAGTGAATGTGTCCATAAATACTTGGGCTTTAGGTCACAGTTGTGTCATCTTTCATTGTCTTGATGACATAGAGACCTATAGAGTTGAAGCAGTAAAACCTGGGAAGGTCGCCTGGCAGGGAGACCCTCGTTTCCAAGACAGCAGTTCAGAAGAGGAAGATGTTACTGAAGAAACAGATGACAAAAAGCAGAGCCCTGAGTAAGTAATGTGCTTCTGTCCAGATATATTTCATAATTTATAAAATCTGAGTTGGACATGCTTTAGAGATATTATAGAAGTATCTTAAGTTTAGCTTTTCAAGACAGTTTTCTTTTTTCTTTTTTTTTTGCTCCTTTAGAGAGTTCTGTAGTCTTTTTGTCATTGGGAGCGTGTTTCTTTTCCTTGAGATTTGGATAGCACTGGGTGGGGGATATGCTGCACATAGGGAAGAAAGCCTGCCACTGAAGTCCCTGGTCTGGAAGAGGATGCTTCATCTAGTTGGCTGCTACCTCATAGGAAACACTGGCAAAATGGGTAGCAGTGGTTGGGTGAGAGTTTTAACAATCAGCATGGGGAAGATAGAGCTTGTACTTAAATCTTTGTTACCAAAGTTACAGGTAGAAGCAAAGAATGTTGAATAGAGAAAGGGTGGTATTACTTTGACTCAGGGCAAAAATGAGCAAGACACAAAGCACAGATATTTAAGGCATAGTTCATTTATATTTACAATGTGAACATTTCTTAAATGTTGAAATTAAGTGGCCAATTCTGTCTTTCTCACTTCAGAGAAGTACCATTACCTGAGAAAGAGACTACTAGATTTTTCTTTTTCTCTAAGAATGATGAGAGACTTCATGGTAAGTCAGTTTTTTTATTAAATGGCATATATAGTACATCTCTATTTATACATAGTGTATTCTGATATATTAATACTAACATGCATCCAAGTAAGAACTGATTGGGAAAAATTCTGATTCTTTGCAGTGTGATATGCTTTAGCCCCCTCTTGTTAGACAGAAGCTTGTTGACTTATAAAGCTCTGGAAAACTGAAAGCTCCCATTCATCACCTCAGCTTACTCGCTATCCTCAGCAAGGGCTTGTCTTGTTCCAGGGGCTTGCTGAGATGCTAGAAATACAAAATTCGCAAGTTTTTAGTACCCTAAAAAGTTCACATGAAGTATACTCAATATCTTGTAATAAACTGTAATGGGAGAGAACCTGAAAAGAATGTATGCGTGTAACTGAATCACTTTGCTGTATACTTGAAACTAACACAACATTGTGAATTAACTATACTTCAGTAAAACAAAAATAGAAAAAAAAGTTCACATGAAAATGCTGAGGCTGTTGAACTCATATCTGAAGCCTAACACAAACAGAAACTAAGTTACATCACAGTAAATGGTTTATAAACAGTAAAAATCCTAGCAATTCTACATTTTCATTTTCTAAAAGAATAAAATATTTTTGAAAATTAGCATAAACTGCGGGTGGGGAATCATGTTAACTTGAAGACCTTGATAATGCCAGCACTAAAATATTGTCTGTTTTAATATTACTGTGCTGCCTTGCCTTTCTTTGTTTTTCCTTCTAGGTTCTGACTTATTTTGGAGAGGAGTGGGAAGTAATATTAGCAGGAATTCTTGGGAGATCAGAACAAACAATTTGCGAATGGTGAGTATCGCCATGTTAATTGTCTCCTGAAATAGATATGATGTTACCTTTGTGTTAATATTTTCCTGGTGTAGGAATATAGGAAGGCATGAAACTTGAGAAAACTGAAAACATGATTTAAATGCTCACAATTAATAGTGCTGGAAGGGAAGTTTTAATTGTTTAACTCAATCCACCCATGTGCAGAAAGGAGACTAAAGAGTGGCTCCATTGAGTGACTGATCTGAGTTCTCATCATGCTTATTAAGTAACAGGAAATGATGAAATTTTTGAAAGACTGAATTACAGTTTCCATTGTAAGCACTTAAAGCCAAAAGTCTGAACATTCCACATACATGTGAGCACTTCCAAAATGATTTCTACGACCCAGTCACTGAATAATCTAAATTTTACTTTATGTAGTTACTGAACACTGTGAAAGTTATTTTATTTTTAACAAAGACTTTCTTTTTAATTTAATGGCTTCATGAATTTCCAATAACTTATTGGAAAATGGAGGAAGTATAAGAAAGAATATAAATAACATGAGGGAATTATTGGAGACTTTGACTGAAGAGTCTACTCTCAAAATAACAATATGCACACTCTGTCTTATTTATGAACCTGCCATGCCACACTTAACGAGGGCTTTTGATTTTATGTTTTTCTAGGACTGTCGGAAGAAACATAAAGATGCCAAAAGGAGATTGAAGCTAAAATAATAAATGTCATCATTAGTTTTGATACTGAATGTAAAGAAGTCTTACCATGGATATTGGAGTGATCTAGAAAATGAGTTTAGATGGCAAAGAATTCAGAGTGAAGGCATATTCTAAATCTTATCTGGTGGATATCATTCTGATTGCTTTCTTTTTCTGTACATTTCCTATTTGTTCTTACCAAATTACTTCAAACAACCTGAACATTTGTTTTAATGAAGCAAAACAACCTGAACATTTGTTTTAATGAAGCATAAGATAGTCCCTCAAAATACTTTGTATATATTTGCCCTCCATTTTCAATAACTAATGGACATTTCTTGCCATGAGGTTTTAAAATATATGCATCAGAGCACTTACATTTTTCAAGTTATGTTTCATGTAAATTATACTTGAAATATTTCTGATTGTACTAAATATACCTTACCTCCATTTTGTGGTTTTTTTCTAAGAGGTTGAATACAAGTTAACCTTGAGTTCTGTATTTGTGTCCTGTTGAATAAGCTAACTGAAATGCAGGACATTTCAGACCCAACTTTCATGGGAGAGTTCTGTGAGGACCAGAAAAGAATGCTAAATGCAGAGTTTTCCTTTCCTCAGCCTCCAGGAATTGATGGAGGCAGACTCGTCAATCCCAAATTCTAGTTAGATTAGAAGTTTTTGAAAAATTGAAGTGCCTGACAGATGACATAGTCACAGTTAGGAGTCAGTGCCCTGGGTCCAGATAAGGAAACAGATTTAATACCTCATTAAATTAACGTGGCTAGGATTCACTATAGATAAGCCTCTATCAAACTGGGCTCTGTACAAAATTATGCTTTATATAATAAAGTCCCAGGGGATTATCATTGAACCATAGTGGGTGTATCTGAAATTACATATTTATTGATTTACATCTTGATCAAATATAAACTCTGTGAAGGCTGAGATATCACCTGGTTTGTTAACTGTTATGTCGGTACTACCTAGAACTATGTCTGGCTTTAACTGGGTGCTCAGTAAACAGAGTCGGAGGAGCTAAGTAACTGAAGAGTCATTCAGAATTCCTGTTTCCAAGGCTTCAGACTTCATGAAAAATGGCACCCACCCCTCAGCAGGACAAATAACTCCACCTTTTCTTGATGTTGACTATATTTGTACCATCTTACCTATTGCTGCATAACAAGTCATCCTATTAACACTCGTTCACTTTGCTCACAGATAAGCAACTTTTTCAGGACTTTGGGGACTGCTCATCTCTACTCCATGTATGTCACGGGAGTGGCCCAGCTGGCACTAAAGGATCCACTTCTAAAATGGCCTGTTCACTCAGTGCCTGTCCATTAGTTTCCTCACAGCATAGCAACATAACTTTCAGTTTCATAGCAATCAATTTTCTTCCTGTTCCTATTTTAGGAGCAGGAAGCAGATGTCTTCAGTCCTAACCCAGAAACTGGCTCAGTTATTTCCACTTTATCTTATAGGGTAAAACAGACACTGAGCCAACCGAGACTCAAAAGTGAGGGGACATAGATGCTCACGTCTCAGTGCAAAGAGTGTTCAGAATCTGTGGCCGTGTTTAAATCTGTTATACCCTCCATCTCCAGAGTAGACAAATGTAACATCAAGTAGCCTTGTGCATCCCCAATTCGTGCTCCCCAGATATATGCACTTTCAGAAATTTTGTTTCTTCTGACATGATTTCCGAATTTCTACCTAACATGTTATACTGTGATTTCTTGGTTTTTCAGTTTTAGACATTAAATTTAGACATCATTTTAAAATAATTAGACCTATAATCCCAACCTTTTTTCCCCATGGACACGTCTGTCTGGAAACCCTCTGTTCTGCTCTAATCTGGCCTATCCAGACAGATGATAAAATGAACAAGATGGCATTTTGAGGAATGTGAAAATTAAAACACATTCCAACTTCTAGTTAATAAGCTAAATGTTCTTAATTAAACTATCTCAGGAATGCCCTACACATATTCTATCAGTTTTTTTCTGTCCTTTTATTGGCTATCAGTTCGGTTCAGTTGCTCAGTTGTGTCTGACTCTTTGCAACCCCATGGACTGCAGCACGCCAGGCCTCCCTGTCCATCACCAACTCTCGGAGTTTACTCAAACTCATGTGCATTAAGTCAGTGATGCCATCCAACCATCTCATCCTCTGTCGTCCCCTTCTCCTCCACCTTCAGCCTTTCCCAGCATCAGGGTCTTTTCAAATGAGTCAGCTCTTCGCATCACGTGGCCAAAGTACTGGAGTTTCAGCTTCAGCATCAGTCCTTTCAGTGACTATTCAGGACTGATTTCCTTTAGGATTGACTGGTTGGATCTCCTTGCAGCCCAAGGGTCTTTTCCAACACCATAGTTCAAAAGCATCAATTATTCAGCGCTCAGCTTTCCTTATAGTCCAACTCTCATGTCCATACTTGACTACTGGAAAAACCATAGACTTGACTAGATGGACCTTTGTTGGCAAAGTAATGTCTCTGCTTTATTGTCTAGGTTAGTCATAACTTTTCTCCCAAGGAGTAACTACCTTTTAATCTTAGGGCTGCAGTCACCATCTACAGTGATTTTGGAGCCCCAAAAAAGTCTACCACTGTTTCTCCATCCATTTGCCATGAAGTGATGGGACCGGATGCCATGATCTTTGTTTTCTGAATGTTGAGCTTTAATCCAACATTTTCACTCTCCTCTTTCACTTTCATTAAGAGGCTCTTTAGTTCTTCTTTGCTTTCTGCCATAAAGGTGGTGTCATCTGCATATCTGAAGTTGTTGATATTTCTCCCGGCAATCTTGATTCCAGCTTGTGCTTCTTCCAGCCCAGCGTTTCTCATGATGTGCTCTGCATAGAAGTTAAATAAGCAGGGTGACAATATGCAACCTTGACGTACTCCTTTTCCTATTTGGAACCAGTCTGTTCCATGTCCGGTTCTAACTGTTGCTTCCTGACCTGCATACAGATTTCTCAAGAGGCAGGTCAGGTGGTCTGGTATTCCCATCTCTTGAAGAATTTTCTAGAGTTTGTTGTGATCCACACAGTCAACAGCTTTGGCATAGTAAATGAAGCAGAAGTAGACGTTTTTCTGGAACTCCCTTACTTTTTCAATGATCCAGTGGATATTGACAATTTGATCTCTGGTTCCTCTGCCTTTTCTAAATCCAGCTTGCACATCTGGAAGTTCACAGTTCACATGTTGTTGAAGCCTGGCTTGGGGAATTTTGAGCATTACTTTACTAGCATATGAGATGAGTGCAATTGAGTGGTAGTTTGAAAATTCTTTAGCAGTGCCTTTCTTTGGAATTGGAATGAAAACTGACCTTTTCCAGTCCTGTGGCCACTGCTGAGTTTTCAAAATTTGCTGGCATATTGAGTGCAGCACTTTCACAGCATCATCTTTCAGGATTTGAAATAGTGCAATTGGAATTACATCACCTCCGCTAGCTTTGTTCATAGTGATGCTTCCTAAGGCCCACTTGAGTTCACATTCCAGAATATCTGGCTCTAGGTGAATGATCACACCATCGTGCTTATCTGGGTTGTGAAGATCTTTTTTGTATAGTTCTGTTTATTCTTGCCACCTCTTCTTAAATATCTTCTGCTTCCATTAAGTCCATACCATTTCTATACTTTATTGAGCCCATATTTGCATGAAATGTTCCTTTGCTATCTCTAGTTGTCTTGAAGATATTTTTAGTCTTTCCTATTCTATTATTTTCCTCTATTTCTTTGCACTGATCACTGAGGAAGTCTTTCTTATCTCTCCTTGCTATTCTTTGGGACTCCGTGTTCAAATGGGTATAGCTTTCCTTTTCTCCTTTGCTTTTTGCTTCTCTTCACAGCTATTTGTAAGACCTTCTCAGAAAGCCATTTTGCTTTTTTGCATTTCTTATTTTGGGGGTTGGTCTTGGTCCCTGTCTCCTGTACAGTGTCACGAACTTCCATCCATAGTTCATCAGGCACTCTGCCTACCAGATCTAGTCCTTAAATCTATCTCTCACTTCAACTGTATAATTGTTAGGGATTTGCTTTAGATCTCACTTGAATGGTCTAGTGGTTTTTCCTACTTTCTTCAATTTAAGTCTGAATTTGGCAATAAGCAGTTCATGATCTGAGCCACAGTCAGCTCCCGGTCTTGTTTTTGCTGACTGTATAGAGCTTCTCCATCTTTGGCTGCAAAGAATATAATCAATCTGATTTTGGTTTTGACCATCTGATTATGTCCATGTGTAGAGTCTTCTCTTGTGTTGTTGGAAGATGGTGTTTGCTATGACCAGTGCATTCTCTTGGCAGAACCGTTATTAGCTTTTGTCCTGCTTCATTCTGTACTCCAAGGCCAAATTTGCCTGTTACTCCAGGTTATCTCTTGACTCCCTACTTTTGCATTCCAGTCCCCTATAATGAAAAGGACATCTTTTTTTTGATGTTAGATCTAGAAGGTCTTGTAGGTCTTCAAAGAACCATTCAACTTCAGCTTCTTCAGCATTACTGGTCAGGGTATAGACTTGGATTACTGTGATATTGAATGGTTTGCCTTGGAAATGAACAGGGATCATTCTGTTGTTTTGCGATTGCATCCAAGTACTGCATTTAGGACTGCTGTTGACTATGATGGCTACTCCATTTCTTCTAAGGGACTCTTGCCCACAGTAGTAGATATAATGGTCATCTGAGTTAAATTCACCCATTCCAGTCCATTTTAATTCACTGATTCCTGAATGTTGACGTTCACGCTTGCCATCTCCTGTTTGACCACTTCCAATTTGCCTTGATTCATGGAGCTAACATTCCAGGTTCCTATGCAATATTGTTCTTTACAGCATCAGACCTTGCTTCCATCACCAATCACACCCACAACTGGGTGTTGTTTTTGCTTTGGCTCTGTCTCTTTATTCTTTCTGGAGTTATTTCTCCACTGATCTCCAGAAGCATATTGGGCACCTACCAAATATGGGGTAGTTCATCTTTCAGTGTCCTATCTTTTTGCCTTTTCATACTGTTCGTGAGGTTCTCAAGGCAAGAATACTGAAGTGATTTACCATTCCTTTCTCCAGTGGACCACATTTTGTCAGAACTCTCCACCATGACCCATCCATCTTGGGTGGCCGTACATGGCACGGCTCATAGTTTCATTGAGTTAGACAAGGCTGTGGTCCATGTGATTAATTTGGTTAGTTTTCTGTGACTGTGGTTTTGAGTCTTTCTGCCCTCTGATGGAACATGATACGAGGTTTATGGAAGCTTTGGGGTGGGAGAGACTGACTGAAGGGGAAGCTGGGTCTTGTTCTGATTGGCTGGGCCATGCTCAGTAAATCATTAATCCAATTTTCTGTTGATGGAGGAGCTGGGTTTTCTCTGGTGGAGCTGTGTTCCCTCCCTACTATTTATGTGAAACCAAACTAGTGGAGGTAATGCAGATAATGATGACCTCCCTCAAAAGATTCCATGCATGTATGGCAACCCACTCCAGTACCCTTGCCTGGAAAATCCCATGGACGGAGGAGCCTGGTAGGCTGCAGTCCACAGGGGTTGCTAAGTGTCGGGCACGACTGAGCGACTTCACTTTCAGTTTTCACTTTCATGCATTGGAGAAGGATATGGCAACCCATTCCAGTGTTCTTGCCTGGAGAATCCCAGGGACAGAGGAGCCTAGTGGGCTGCCGTCTATGGGATCGCACAGAGTCGGACACGACTGAAGTGACTTAGCAGCAGCATGTACTGCTACACTCTGTGCCCCCAACCCTGCAGCAGGCCACCACCGACCCAAGCCTCCACTGGAGACTCCTGGACACCCACAAGCAAGTCCGGGATATGTTATTGGCTATACTAAGCAGTTAATACACTGAGGGACTCTCAATTTGTCAAGGCTCCAATCCTGAGATCAACTGTCCTTTGCATGGCTTTGGATTCCCTTTGGTTTTTAATCAACATACCCAAAGGGTGCTGGGGAGACTCAAAATACATAAGAAAGCAGACTAATATGCAAATAACTTTGTTTTCAATACAAGAAACATTAACATGCAATACTTACAAAGCTGGTTGTCAGGCATTTTCTTCCTTTCTTGTTATATCTCTCTGTATGTTTGTTTACCATTATTTCTGCAGTACAATTCATGAGAACTCTGCGTGGCACTCAAGGAGAAAGGAAAGGTTTTTGTGAACTGCACTGACCTCTAATGCTTCAGCTCCTCTCAGACTGTTCTGTGGCCTCTGTATTTCCCTGCGATATAGGAGGGTCTCTTCAGATAGGCAGGTCAAGAATTTTAGTGAGGAGCATAATTATCCAGAATGTGTGTTAAAATAGGCTTCCCAGGTGGCGGTAGTGGTGAACAATCAGCCTGCCAATGCAAGAGATGCAAGAGACACAGGTTCCATCCCAGGGTAGGAAAGATCCCCTTAAGGAGGTAATGGTAACCCATTCCAGTATTCTTCTGCCTGAAAAATCCCATGAACAGAGGAGCCTAGCAGACTACAGTCCATGGGGTCGCAAAGAGTTGCACAGACCTGAGAACATTCCACAGGGAGATTTTTGTGACCCATATCAGAGATTTAGCAAGCCTAGTCTTTGCTCCAGGACTCTGCATATTTGCAGACTCCAAGGTGCTTTGGTGCAGGTCTCCATTACACCAAAAAAAATATTGCCTTAATGTCTAGGCTTGCTTTCCTTAATATCGCCTAGTAAAGCAGCCTTGAAAATGAGCACTCACGGCTCCACACCGTAACTGAGGCCCTGGCGTTGCATTTGGTTTACCCGTGGGGAAATGCACATCTGTTCCGTGTAGTGAGGTGAACACCGATGAAGGCAAACATCTTGTGTAACAACGCCCTGTCAAGATGCACAACATGTTTCCTGTGTGCCTCTCCCAATCAGTCTCCGTTTTATAAAACGGTCGCGTCCTCCACCATTGTCCTAGCTGCGTGAAGAACGCAAGGTACAGCGGTCACGCCTGGGACTATACTGCAAGCTTCCCAGTGCACACCTAGGAAAGGCCGGTGGGCGTGATTGGGGCCCACGTTGCCAATCGGCATCCGGCTTGTTGATGGGTGTCAAATGCCGGGCTCTGATTGGCCGTAGCAAACCAGGGCTCTTCCTCTTAGCCTCACGCTGTGTGGACATTGCATCACCCGGCCAAGACATAGACTGGTTTCTTTCAGAGCTACGCCGTCCTGCAGGCCGCTAAGGTACGCTCGGCCTTGCTCGTGGGGCCCCTCAGGTACTCCCTGTCTTGCCCGTGGGGCTCCTCAGGTCACCTTGTCCTGCCCACGGGCCCCTCAGATACGCCCCTTCCTACCCACGGGGACCCATGGTCCCCTCTGGTTCACAAGAATTTTTTTTTAATGTTTATTGGGGGCCGTGGGTTAGTACGTGCATATCCGTTTCCAAGGAAAAGATTGGGAGACGGTCTAAATGGGGCGAAAGAATCCAACCAGATACCAGTCCTGGCTCAGCGGTTTGACCGAGCGTTACAAACCTTGCAAGTTACTCAGCTTCAGCCTGGGATACTGGTAACTAACACTTGTGCCGTTGAGTGACTCAGAGAATTTGGTGTGATCAAGCTCACTGGAGAAGTTCAGAAGGTGGATGAAATTACTTGAAAGTCTAGGTATTCATAAGAACAAATCAAGTCTTAGGTTCCCATAATGAGCATGTATTGCTGGGTGTCTGGGTATTGCTGGTAAGTAAGCGCGGCGTCTCCCGTCTAACAGTCTTTAATACAGTAATTCAGGGGCCCAGATGAGGACCAGTTCTTCGGTGGGAGAAGAAGGCTTCTCAAGAACTGCAGTGGTTTTGGCCCTGAAAATGAATAGTAACTGGAGGAGTAGGTGCAGAGGACTGTAGTATAATGTATAGCAGGATTTTACGTTGTGTGTGATTCAGGAGATGAGGAATTGCTGTATTCACTGTAGCTTCGTGTGAGGAGCAAGTGGGAGACGATGTTTAACTTCCAGCCTTATGAATTTATGATTTTCTTCTTTAGTGAAGTGGTGTTTGAAATGAATACATGAAGGAAGATGAGGGTTTTTTTTAGGTGGGACAGTATTAGTTTTTGCATTCATTCAGCAGTTGCTGAGAAGAAAGGCAGGATGAAACTAGAGGCAAAGCAATTGATTTAGGGATTTTAGTAAATAAGATGAGCTTTTAAAAATTATCGGTAAAATAGTGGACAAAATATCCTTTTCATAAGTGATTATTAAAGAGTGAATTATAGGGAACAGGAGGCACCTCAATGTAGATTGCACTCTAATTATTTATTTTTTTTTTTTATTTTTCTAATTATTTTTGGAAAGATGATTTAGTGACTGGGCAAAGGCAGTAAGAGTAGCATTTGTGAACGAAGAAGTAGTAATAGTTTCCATAGATGGCAAGTAATTGCTGTGATTTAGCATTGCGAGTATTTACAACTTTTATTTTACAGATGATGGAATTGAAGTTTAAAGGTTGAATAACTTTTCCTATAAGCCACATATTAAGTTGTGGCACCAAAACCGTCACATTCCAAAGCCAACCCTCTTAATCATTCTTGCCAAGAGAAGCCCATGGAGTGGGATAGATTGGAAGATCAATTGGGAGGAGTATCACTAAGGATGCTGACAAAGGGATTCGTTTAAATATTTTTGAGCACCTATGCTGTGTAAGCACACAGTAAGACATAAAATAGTAAGAGGTTAGTGAAATGCTTCTGCCAGCAACAAGTTTACAGTTGAATTGGAGAGAGATGCAATATAAATAAACCTTGATGTGTAGGAGAGGAACAGATTCTGGGGACTGGGAATATTTAATTTTGAAAAAGGTGGATTGGTAAATTCCCATAGAGCAGAGTACATTTATGCTAAGTAGTGCTAGAGTATTTAAGAGAAAGGGCCTGAAACTGGAAAGCAGTTATGTCAGCCAAAAGTTTTGTTTCTCAGCAGTATCTAAGAATGTGATATAATTTGGAGTTCGAGTTTTGTAAGAGTAAAGAAAAGGTCAGGAGCAGGAATTGTAGGTAGGATCATGGTGCCCCAGTGAAAAGCCTGAACAGAAACCACTGGGAGTAAGGAACCACTGGGTTTTTTTTTTTTTTTAATACAGAAATGGTACTTCCAGAACTTTTCCATTAGGAAGGTGGTGTGCAGGATATATAGTATTTATTTTTCTCTTGTCATGTCCGACTCTTTGTGACTTCATGGACTGTAGCTTGCCAGGCTCCTCTGTCCATGGAATTCTCCAAGCAAGAGTACTGGAATGGGTAGCCATTCCCTCCTCCAGGGGATCTTCCCTACCCAGGGATCAAACCTGGGTCTCCCATAGTGCAGACAGATTCTTTACTTTCTGAGCCACCAGGGAAACTTGATAAAGTTAATGACATACTCAAAAATAACCAAAACAGTAATATGAAGTAAATAAAAATCTGTTCCTTCACACTTTCCCCATCATATCCTAATCTTTGGTGGTAGCCATTGTTTGGTGGGTAGCCTTCTAAATTAAGTACAAAATTGCTTAAACATAAACTTAGTATATATATGTATATTTTCTAATCACTTGAAAATAATATTTTGCATATAGTATAAATTACTATCAGCAACTGTGACTCACTGTTTTTCAGCATGTTTAAGTAATATGTATGCTTACATATTTTGGTTTATTATTTTTACTGCCTGCGTGGTATTGATGTAACATAGTTTATTTTAGGCTATTACCTATTCTTGGATATTTAAATTGTTTTCAGATATTTGTCTATAGACATGCTTCAGTTGATATCTTTGTACATATTTTACACATTTGCGTAAGTATATCTCTGGCTTGCTGCTGCTGCTGCGTAGTCGCTTCAGTCGTGTCTGACTCTGTGACCCCATAGACGCAGCCCATCAGGCTCCTCTGTCCCTGGGCTTCTCCAGGCCAGAATACTGGAGTGGGTTGCCATTTCCTTCTCCAATGCATGCCTCTCTGGCTTATATGTTAATAAGATGTAAGTTGTTTTTAAAAAAGACTGGAGATGGACCCACCATTGGGGTTAAATTTGACTTAATGTAACAGGTTATGAAAATCTGGGAATGAGGAAGACGGAATAGAGAAATTAGAAGACTTAGAAGTCAGACCCATGTAACTTGGTGATCTTTTGGATGTGGGGATCATCTGGTTGTATTAAAGGTGACTCAGAAATTTCAGGTAATGGGAAGAAATAGTGGAACTACTAGAACTACTAGATATTAAAAATGGGAGCAAGTATGGTAAAGATCATGAGATTTATTTTTAAATTTTTTTGGTGTGCTTTTCCAAGATATGTTGAGGAAAATACAAGTAAAGGTCAAGGAGGGTATCTAGAAATTGCTGAACAGGATGTTGAGGCTAAAGAGGTCAGGAGTCATGGAATAGGGAAGATAGTGGAGACCTTGAATTATAGTTGAAAGGAAGAAGAGGAGATTGCTTCCCTGAGCATGACCTGGTAAGGTTAATCCCCCCTCCTCTTTCTGCTCCCACTTTTACCCACAAGCCCTGTGGTTACTGGATGCTGTTGTGCAGGTACAGCTCTCCAGTGGATATGAGGGGCTAGAGCAATCCTGTGATATATGCATGGGGGCTGTTTCTCCTCAGCAGCTGCCATAGCCCGGTCACTGATACATGACACTTCCTGGAATCAGATCAGATCAGATCAGTCGCTCAGTTGTGTCCGACTCTTTTCAACCCCATGAATTGCAGCATGCCGGGCCTCCCTGTCCATCACCAACTCCCGGAGTTCACTCGGACTCACGTCCATTGAGTCGGTGATGCCATCCAGCCATCTCATCCTCTGTCATCCCCTTCTCCTCCTGCCCCCAATCCCTCCCAGCATCAGAATCTTTTCCAACGAGTCAACTCTATGCATGAGGTGGCCAAAGTAGTGGAGTTTCAGTTTCAGCATCATTCCTTCCAAAGAAATCCCAGGGCTGATCTCCTTCAGAATGGACTGGTTGGATCTCCTTGCAGTCCAAGGGACTCTCAAGAGTCTTCTCCAACACCACAGTTCAAAAGCATCAATTCTTCAGCGCTCAGCCTTCTTCACAGTCCAACTCTCACATCCATACATGACCACAGGAAAAAACATAGCCTTGACTAGACGAACCTTTGTTGGCGAAGTAATGTCTCTGCTTTTGAATATGCTATCTAGGTTGGTCATAACTTTCCTTCCAAGGAGTAAGCGTCTTTTAATTTCATGGCTGAAGTCACCATCTGCAGTGATTTTGGAGCCCAGAAAAATAAAGTCTGACACTGTTTCCACTGTTTCCCCATCTATTTCCCATGAAGTGGTGGGACTGGATGCCATGATCTTCGTTTTCTGAATGTTGAGCTTTAAGCCAACTTTTTCACTCTCCTCTTTCAGTTCCATCAAGAGGCTTTTTAGTTCCTCGAATAGTCAGTGCCATTACATGGGGTCTTTGTATTTGGTCTAATGATGCAGTGGTTCTTAATCTCTGGAGATGTAGAGGCTCACTGGAAATTGTATAAAACTCTAAAGCCATCTTTACAGAAAGCTTAACTCTCATTTTCTTTTAAAAAAATAAAGAAGGAAAAATGTTCAGATAAATAAAATAACAGAACAGTTTAAGAGAAGGACTTAAATTTTGATGTGCATTCTCATCCCCTCAGATCTTGTTAAAATGTAGATTTGGACTCCTTAATCTGAGGAAGGGCTGATGAGTCTACTCCAGTCAGCTTTTATAGATGCTGGAATAATAGGACCAGCCTTGACGAGCATTAAGAGTGACAGACATAAATGTGTTGATATCTGAAGATCTGTTAGTCTTCAGATATAACCTCTTTAAGTTTAAACTGGCCTCTAATAAGGTTGTCACTGATCCAATAGGACTCCTACTACATCAGTAAATGCACAGACTTTAACGCCTCTCTCCATCCTTGAAAGTCTGTGAGTTATAACAAGAGCTGAAGATCCAAAATGCCTTTCAACTTTTGTTTAATAATATTTAATGGCACACTCTGCGGAGAAGGCAATGGCACCCCACTCCAGTACTCTTGTCTGGAAAATCCCATGGATGGAGGAGCTTGGTAGGCTGCAGTCCATGGGGTCGAGAAGAGTCGGACACGACTTCGCGACCTCACTTTCACTTTTTACTTTCATGCATTGGAGAAGGAAATGGCAACCCACTCCAGTGTTCTTGCCTGGAGAATCCCAGGGATGGGGGAGCCTGGTGGGCTGCTGTCTATGGGGTTGCACAGAGTCAGACACGATTGAAGCGACGTAGCAGCAGCAGTAGCAGCAGCAGCAATGGCACACACTCTGGGGCTTCCCAGGTAGCTCTAGTAGTAAGTATGTATCCTGCCTGCCAATGCAGGATACATAAGAGATGCAGGTTCAGTCTCTGGGTTGGTAAGATCCCCTGGAGGAGGGCATGACAGCCCACTCCAGTATTCTTGCCTGGAGAATCCCATGGACAGAGGAGCCTGGCAGGCTACAGTCCATAGGGTCGAACAGAGTTGGGGATGACTAAGGCGACTTAGCATGCACACATGCATGCAAATGGCTTACTCTAATCAGAAAATGGATAGTAGAATTAAATGGCACACATGTTCTTCCTTATTTTTTTCCTGTATAAAACTCAAAGGCACTCTCACATCTCAAAAATGAATAAAAGAGGGACAAAAGGAGAAATACTGCTTGTAACAAACTTTAAAAACAACTTTTTCTAATGTTAAAAATATTAATTAAACAGATCACTCATTTCCGTGTGTGACTCAGACTTCTGTGGCATAAATCTCATTTTCTGTAGATTTTCACTTATGTGCAAAATCAATATCCTTTTGAGTTTTTAATCCCTTGTCTTGGCTGCCAGGAAGCTTACAGTCATATCTTGAATTAGTGTTGGTAATTTAGACCAAGGATCTGCATGATTTAAATTTTCCCTGGTCTTGAATTTCCATATAATTTTAATTTGATTCCCTAATTTTATTTTTAATCAGTTTGTGTATTTGCCATTTCGTGGTCAGTCCTTTAGTTTGTCTCTTCACATTCTCTGTCAAATAAAATAGAATAAAAATGAGTTAACATAGTGAGAACTATATCTTTGAAATTCCATAATTTCTACCATTGCTTTATATACGTAGCTTTTTTTTTTTAATTAAAAAAAATTTTTTTATGGCATAGTTCAGTTATGGTGCTTAGGCTTTGATTTTTCAGAGCTTCTAGAGTCAATTATCTCAGATTGTTATTTGAGTTCTTAAGGTTTTCCGCCTTCTCTGTTTTCTCATTATTAGCATTCCTATCCCATTGTAATCTGATGTTGGCCTGGAAATCTGATCACCAACCTTATTAAAATTATAAAGTGAGAATAAATAGGCTTTGAGGAGAAATGGACTCAAGGATGCTCAGTAGATAGTTAAACCACTAGATAGTTAAACCCAGACTGATCAGGTATTTCTGAATGAGGTTGTTAACTTCTGAAAAAGACACTAAGACCTCTCAGTAGGCACTAAATCAGAGAGGCATAGGGTTTGTCCTTTACAAAATTCATGAGTAAGTAGCACAATTGATAAAATGTAAAATTAAAATAATCTTGGAATTATTTGAATGTAATTCTTATCTTTTTAGCTTTAACATTTTTTAAGGTTTTGCCTGTTTTCCTCAGATTAGGTTGATTCGACAAAAGTGACTGTAGGTAAGAATTTTACCTACTTTGAGATTTATTTTTTCAAATTATTAATGAATTTTTAGTATCATTACAATTGGCAAGGTTTTCTTTTCTTTTAAGAAATGTGTGGTCTGTGATTACTAAATGTTATACTGTAGCTGAAGAATAAATGAGTGTGAATTGGATATAAATTTTGAAATTTAAAAGTACCATATGTTTTTACTTCATACCATATACAAAAATAACTCAAGATGGATCAGTGACCTAACCATAAGAGCTAAAACATCACAACCTTGTTGTCGGTAGTGATTTCTTAGATATGACACTGAAAGTTCAAGTAACAAAACCAGTAAATAATCTGAACTTCACCAAAATTAAAAATGTTTGTGCTTCAAAAAATAGACTATGAAGAAAATAAGAAACAAGCTGTGGAATGGGAAAATTTTGTTTGTAAATCCTGTAACTGATAAGGGGCTTATATCTAGAATGTATAAAGAAGTCTTACAATTTAGCAGTAAAAAGACAGCCCAATTAAACAGTAGGCAAAAGATGAGTAGACATTTCTCCAAAGAAGGTATAAAACGACCAATAAGCTCGGCATCACTAATCATTAGGGAAATGGAAATCAAAAGCACAGTGAGATAGTACTTTATACCACCTAGGATTTCATATAATCCAAAGATGGACAATAAGGAGTGAGGATGTAGAGAAATTGGAATCTTATTCTCTGCTAGGAGAATGTACAATGACACAGCAGCTTTGGAACACATTTTGGCAGTTTCTCAAAAAGTTGAACACAGTTACCATAACCCAGCAGTTTCACTTCTAGGTATTTACCTAAGAGCTGAAAACCAACATCCACATAAAAGCTGCCCTGTCCAAAAGTGAAAACAATGCTAATGTCCATGAACTGAGGAATTTAATAAAGAAAAAGTGTCATATCTGTAAAATGAATTATTATTCAGCCGTAAATGAAAAATGAAGTACGAGTACGTGTTACAACATGGATGAACCTCGAAAACATAATTCTAAGTAAAAGAAGCCAGGCCCAGTAGTCTGTATATACGTAATTTCATTTATGTGAAATGTCCAAAATAGGAAGATCTAGAAAGAAGGCAGAACATTCACCAGAAGTCTAGTGAAGAAGAGGATGGAGAATGACTGCTAATGTTTGCATTTTTTTGGAAGGCTGAAGAGGGAATAGTGATGAAAATGTTTTGAAATTAGAGAGTGGTGGTGGTTGCACAGTCTTGTGTATATACTTTAAAAAGAAAAAGGCAAAAGTGAATTGTACACTTTAAAAGGGTGAACTTTATGGTATGTGAACTTTACCTTTAAAAAGTTTAAAGTACCATGTAGTATCATGGCTAGTGATAGGAACGTTCATTTTAATGTATGGTACTCTGTTATTCCTCGACTTCTCCTTTGAGAATAAAAAATTTGATTTCTCTTGCAGTGACAAAAATGGTTCAACAAGTTCCAGAAAACATCAGTTTTCCTGCTGAAGAAGAGAAAATCTTGCAGTTTTGGTCTGACTTTAATTGTTTCCAGGAATGCTTAAAGCAATCAAAACATAGGCCAAAGTATGTGAATTTCTTTGGTAAAGGTATAGTCTAAAAATAATCATTTTTCAGAATTTCCTATCTCTTTATATATCTCAGTAGTAGATATATGTTGAATGAATGAGTTCTTAATTACTAGAGGTAGATTTAGTTTCTTAAAGAGGTCTTCCAAATAGTTTATATGTCAAGTCTCTTCCTTTCCACTTTTCTTATTATTACCATTCTCATTTAAGCATTTAGACAAGCAGAGTGTAGTAGCTTCCTATTGGGGTTCTTCCTACCTCTAGTCTTCATTCACCTAAAAACCAGTCTTTTCTTTAATTACTGTTTTTATCATGTGTCTCTTCTGCTCAAAAAACCTTATAATAGCTGTTTTTTGGCTTATTTTACAGATAATCTAACTTACGAGCAGGATGAATAATTTCCTTTAGATCATAGAACTAATAAATGAAGAATGGATGGTCTAATGCAGGTCTCTCCAAATGGTCATAATTAGCCTTTTTGAATGCAAGGCCTCCAGTAGATATCTAATCAGTTATGTCTGAGTTTCCTAGCCTTGCAGCTTTTCTTCTCCCCAAAGACTCTACTGTTAGAGTTGCGGTCTATAGTAAAATGCTGTCTTAGTTTTTGCTGTCTATTTTAAAGTAACAACAAATTTTTCTTACCTCTTAGATTTACCTTCTATGATGGGCCTCCTTTTGCAACTGGACTGCCTCACTATGGACATATACTTGCAGGGACAATTAAAGATATAGTTACAAGATATGCTCACCAGAGTGGGTTTCACGTTGACAGAAGATTTGGCTGGGATTGTCATGGTTTACCTGTGGTATGTTTGAGTCATCAGCCATATTATGTTCTGATATTTTAAAATAAGCATTATATTTCAATGTATAATATGTTAAAATATGAATTTTTACTATAATCAGATATTATTCAACTTTATTTCTATAATAGTATGTACAGTTCATTTTCTCTATAGATTTTCTGAGAACTAATTTTTTTAAATCCCTTTTATTTTCTAGCTTTGTTGAATTGCATTTATGTCATAGGGCAGGGATGTTAACAATCTTAATGCAAATTTTCAGGAATATGAAATTGATAAGACCCTGGGAATCAGAGGACCAGAGGATGTAGCCAAATTGGGGATTGCAGAGTATAACAGTCAGTGCCGAGCAATTGTGATGCGATACTCTACTGAATGGAAGGTATAGTTTGTTGTTTTAAGTAGAATTTTTTTAAAAAACTGGTTTTTTAAAGGGGAGTTGAAATACTTTATGATCATTTGTGCTTTTTATGACATGCACCCAAAGTTGACTGTCCTCTTTAAAAGACTGTTTAGCTTCCATCTTCAACTTCATTACCTAAACTGTTAAGCTGAACCCTCTCTTTTCTGATTTCTGTGTTCCTGATTGATCTTCCAAATTTAATCTCCTACCTACCCACAGTGTATGACAGGAATCATGCTGTCCTAGTAAACAGATTAACTAGAATGTTGCAATTTTAAAATTCAGATGTTAAAAATAATTCACATTTGGACTCATGGTTGTTATATTAGCTTGATTCCCATCTTGCCCACTGCTTTTCTAGTCATAGAGCTCCCACAGCTGATGCATTTACGTATTATAACTGTCAAGTCTGGCAGAGCTCTTATCTTCTCTTAATTCTGATGGGCTTAGAAACAAAGGTCTTCAACTTACCCTTTCCTCCCTGCCTCTCGGATTGTTGTACAACTGTACAGATACCTGTATGGGCTTCCCTGGTGGCTCAGAGGTTAAAGCATCTGCCTGGAATGCGGGAGACCCGGGTTTGATCCCTGGGTCGGGAAGATCCCCTGGAGAAGGAAATGGCAACCCACTCCAGTATTCTTGCCTGGAGAATCCCATGGAGGGAGGAGCCTGGTAGGCTGCAGTCCATGGGGTCGCAAAGAGTCGGACATGACTGAGAAACTTCACTTCACAGATACCTGTACAATTCAAAAACATGTCTGGCTTTTATTTTTTTCCGTCTTCATGATCTTACCACTTTTTCAAATTTGCTGTTCCTGCCAGTGGTATCAGTCTTCCAGACTTCAAATTTTAGTCATCATGACCTGTTCAAATGTCAAATTCAAGCAAACTTTTCTTAATATCTCTTATCTGCTAAGTCACTTCAGTCATGTCTGACTCTGTGCGACCCCATAGACAGCAGCCCACTAGGCTCCTCTGTCCCTGGGATTCTCCAGGCAAGAATACTGGAGTGGGTTGCCATTTCCTTCTCCATTGCGTGAAAGTGAAAAGTGAAAGTGAAGTCACTCAGTCGTGCCCGACTCTTAGTGACCCCATGGACTGCGGCCTACCAAGCTCCTCCATCCATGGGATTTTCCAGGCAAGAGTACTGGAGTGGGTTGCCATTGCCTTCTCCAGTCTCTTATCTAGACATTTCTTTTCATTCGTACAGCCTAGTCTTTCAGCCACCATGGTCTTCATTTCTATAACAATCTAATAATTGGTCTCTTGCTCATTTTCTTTCCACTTAGCTTGCCAAGTTATTTCTCTCAAGACTATTTATTGTGCTCTTTCTGCTCAAAACTTATTTTTATTGTTTAATGAAATTTGATTTCACCAACCTAAAAATCAAAGCTCCTTAATTTTCTCCTAACCTAACTTTTCTGAATCTACGTTTATTGCCTGGTCACTAATAGGGGAAAGTCCTGATGATTATAATATACATGTGGGCTTTTTTCCCCCCCCCAAAATAGTATAAAGAGCCTCTGTACCAATCACCCACTTCCCAAAAGCTAACCTTTAATGACTATGGTATAATTATCAAAATCAGGAAATTAACATTGATACAATATTATACACCTATTCAGATTTAACCAGTGTCCACTAATTCTTATTTCTGATGCAAGATCCAGTCTAGGAATACAGATTTCATTTAGTTGTCATATCTCTGCAGTCTCTTTCAATCTGGGACATTCCTTCAGTCTTTTGTCTTCCTGACCCTGTGACTTTTAAAGAATACAGAAATTCCCTCAATGTCTGGTATTTCCTCATGATTCAGTTTGGGTTATACTTTTTTGGCAAAAATGCCTAAGAAGTAACATGAAGCCCTCTTAGTCTGTCATACCAGAAGGCACACAGTGCTGATATGTCTCGTTGGCATTGTTAATGTTGTTCACTAAGGTGATTCTGTGAAGTTTCTCCACTGTCAGGTTTCGGGTTTTCCTTTGTAGTTAGTAAGTACACTGTTTCTTATCACACTGTGACTCATTAATTTTAGCAACCATTGATGATTCATGCCAGCAACGGTTAGATCTGCAGTGTTGGACATTTGGTAGCTTTGATAGACTTTTATGAGTTGTTTACAATATAGATTTACTTGAACTATTGATTGTTCTTCCAAAATCATCATATATAATGAAAATTGCTATGTAATAACATGTCATTGTCTAAAAACTCTAATATTCCTATTTTTTTAATATTCACATGTCTTAAGTCTACTATTACCAGACTTGGCCGATGGATTGACTTTGACAATGACTACAAAACTCTGTATCCACAATTCATGGAATCTGTTTGGTAAGTTTATTTGATGGTATAACTATAATGACTGTTCTATTATATTAGTTAGTAGAGAGATGCTCTAGTATGAATCAGCTTTTTTCATAGTTACCTGAAATCTTTAGGAATTGATTTGTTTTTTCCTTCGTTTTTAAAGACTTAATTTTGCTATGAACCTAAAAATGCTCTAAAAAGAAGAAAAAAGAGGAAGATACAGAGATTTCCCACATGCTTTGTGCCTCCACACATACAGAGCCTCCTCTATTATTAACATCCCCCGCCAGAGTGGTACATTTGTTACAATTCATGAACCTGTATTGAGGGATCATAATCAACTGAAGTCCAGAGTTTCCATTAGGGTTCCCTCTTCTTGTACATTCTTTGGATTTGGACAGATAATGTGATGACATACTTTCCATAATTCTGCTGTCATACAGAGTATTTATATTCCCTGAAATTCTACAGTACTATTCATTCCTTCCACTCCAAAATTTATTTTTAAATTCAGTATATTTTAGATTCTAAGAAGGTATTAATGATACTTGAATTTTTGATGTGTACTTGAATTTTTTACTGAGAGAAATTATATATGCAGTCACTGTTTCCTAACAGATTCAAAATTAATTTTGCTTCCTTTAACTGTAAATAAGAATTGTTGCAATGCCAGTTTTGATAGGTAATTTAACTTGAGCTTCCTACAGTAGTCTGAGAATCATTACATATCATTAATTGGCAAACAATTATTATGGCTACAAAATGCCCTGTGTACATAACTCAGACCTTGAGGAAGTCCTGCTTTTGTTAAGTTATGTATAATTACAGGTGAGTTGCAAAGATCTTTTGTAGGATTCTTTTTTTTTTTTTTGGCCCTACACTGAAGTGCTTGTGCTTCTTACTGTCTCCTGTCTCCCTGATTACATCTCTATTAGTCAAGATCTGTTGCACATGCTTGGCACATGTCCTTTGAGGAGCTAGATATCTAGGGCAGTTCTCAGACCCTCTGACTCTAATGTACCCCTGTGAGTGCATCTCCAGACCCATGTATCCAAGGGTAGAAGTTGATTAAATTCTCTGACAAGGCAGGAACTTTGGACAGGAACTTTCTTCCTATTTCGCTGACAAGCTGGAGTTCTCATGACTAGTGCATTGTAAAAAAGCAGGGTTTCTGTTAAATATCTGAAAAAGAAGGTATTCTTTATGCTCTAGATCAGCATTTAAGTATTTAGCACTTAAATGTGGTTGGTATGACTGAGAATGAGTTTCTAATTTTAGTAAATTTAAATGAGCACGTGTGGCTAGTGCTACCACAGTAGACAGTGCAGCTTTACATCGTACTTCTTTATTTACATTCAAACATATTTCAGTCAGGGGAAAACCATTCAAAGCCTCTCAGCATTAGAATGTTAGTTATTCCTGAGGAACATGTTGGCATATAAATAAGGCACATAAACCTAGCGTGAATATAAAAATAATAGTAGGTGATACATTTAAAATGATAATGATGATAATTTGGATTGAGTTGGTACTTTTGAGTATATATAAAGTACGTCCATATCCCTTTTCCCAGATGATTCAGAAAGTCCTGTGAATTGGGGTCAGACCCTGTTGGAGGTAAAGGCAAGTGACTGTGATTTCTCTGAGATCACTCAGCGAGTTATATGGCTCTTAGGCTTGAATCTGGGTCTTAATGATATCAAATCTGACAGTTCCTCTGGGATCCTGTGAATGTACTTGAATCAGAGTATATCATTTAAAGTTTAAACTTGGGATATTTGTTACAAGACACCAGGCTTTCAGACTTTATTCAAAGTCAAGGAAATTTGATTACCATGAAAATTTGTGCACAGTTTTTTCACAAAAATGTATTTTAGCATATGGGAGAGAATTTAATTCATTTATTGTTCCAAGTACTTAGGACTCAAACTACAAAAATGAGTTAAATAAAGGCAGAATTAAGTAAGGATTCCCACCAAATGCATTCTTGTATCTGTCTGGGAAAGGTGACTGGTTACCACAGGAGAACCTGGGATGACTGTTTTGCAGTGTCTTGGTGTATTTAGCATAAAGCAACATGCTTCAGTGTTTAATAAACATTCTTGACTGACTATAGGAGAGAGATCTGATCCTAATCCCAATTATTTCTACTTTAGCCTTTGTAAAACTGTCCATTATAGTGAAATTTAAACAATACACCAGAAGAGTATGAAGAAAAACAAAAAACCTAAAATCCCAACTGTAAGTTAATACATTGATGGAAACCTATTTTTTTTAGCATCTCTAAAAATATAAATATGTATACATATTTATACATATTTACAGTTTTACATAATTGGTACCTCATTGTACAATATGGTGTCAATTGCTTTTCTCAGTCAACATCAAGTCATGAGCATCTTTCTGTGTCAGCAGATACTAGCACTTTTAATGTCTACATTGTTTTTATTTAGTCGCTAAGTGGTGTCTGACTCTTTGCGACCCCATGGATTGTAGCCTGCCAGGCTCCTATGTCCATGGGATTCGCCAGGCAAGAATACAGTAGTGGATTATTGTTTCCCTCTCCAGGTTTAATGTCTACATAATATCTCATTATACTAATCTGTTATAATTTACCAGCTATTCACTGGTTGAGAGACATTGTGTTTCTATGTCTTTGCCTGTCAGATACTCTGCAAACGGAAACTAGACTGGCATAAATGTTTGTATTTGGGAAAACAGGATTTTGGTGATGTAATTTTTGAAAAATTCTTTCTCTTTACTTGCCAGGTGGATCTTCAAACAACTCTATGATAAAGGCCTTGTTTATAGAGGTGTGAAAGTCATGCCCTTCTCCACTGCATGCAATACTCCACTCTCCAACTTTGAATCTCACCAGAATTACAAGGTATGTGAGATGGCATTGGACATTAAGTTATGGAATCAGAAGTTAAATGGTTGTATGATCATGGTAACTTAGTCCCGGTGTGGAACGTTAAGCCTGGGGAGTAATATAAATGATGTATCTTAATGTGATGTGTGCACGTGTGCTCTTAGTTTTGTCTGACTCTTTGCGACCTCATGGACTGTGGCCTGCCAGGCTCCTCTGTTCATGGAATTTTCCAGGCAAAAATATTGGACTGGGTTTCCATTTCCTTCTCCAGGGGATCTTCCCACTTAGGGATCAAACCCATGTCTCTTGCTTCTCCTGTGTTGGCAGGCAGTTTTTTATGAACTGAGCCACTGGGGAAGCCCTCGGCTGGTCTTAATAGATAGATTTTGATTGATAGATTTTGCTTATTTTAACCATATTTTTATGCCTCTCTTTGTTTAACAAGTCCAGCTGTGCTCTATTTTTCTCAAGTCACTTGTTTCGTAAGGCTTATTGCTTAGGATTATTTTATGCCTCGTCTAAGACCTTGTAATATCATTTATTTGTCAAAAGTATTTGGAAGAAAATCTGATTTGCAATTAGTGGTGTGTTATGATCTTTTCTTTGATGAATGAAATAACTTGCTGTCTTTGGTATAAGAATTTAAACATGTCTTATATTTACACAGTGTACTTTGTTCAGTCATTCAGTTGTGTCCAACTCTTGGCGACACCAAGGACTACAGCATGCCAGGCTTCCCTGTCCTTCACCATTTCCCAGAGCTTGCTCAAACTCATGTCCATTGAGTCAGTGATGCCATCCAGCCATCTTGTTCTCTGTTGTCCCCTGCTTCTCCTACCTTCAATCTTTCCCAGCATCAGGGTCTTTTCTGCTGAGTCAGCTCTTTGCATCAGGTGGCCAAAGTATTGGAGCTTCAGCATCAGTCCTTCAAAAGAATATTCAGGATTGATTTCCTTTAGGATTGACTGGTTTGATCTCCTTGCAGTCCAGGGGACTCAGTGTACTGCTTTACCTTATCCAGAGAGATAGTAAAGACTGTAAGTCTTTAGAAATAAGAGGTATCTGTTCTCATGTGTTTGTATTCAAGTGGTGGTTTTATTTCTGATATTATTTAACCCTCTGTTTTTAAAGGACTTCGATTTGTTCAGAATTCTTATTTCATGGCTAGGTTTGGAAATTATTAAAACTTGCATTTCGGATGCATTTTCCATCTTAGAGAATGCTTTCAACATCTCATTAGATTGTTCTTAGGGACTCCTGTTATTGTATTTTTTTAATAAAATATATTAAGACATAAAAATGTAGAGATTAATATAATAACTGTTGAGTACCAAAGGCTTAAAACTTTGTCAGATCTGATTATATTGCTGTATTTTCTTCCTTCTTAAAAACATTTTAACGTGAAGAATTTCAAGCATGCACAAAACTAGACAGTAATTAGCTAACTCTCCTGTGCCTATCATGTATCCCCAACAGTCTCTATAGCCAGTCCTGCCCCATCTGCACTACAGTTATTTCTCCCAGATGCTTTTTCAAAAGCAAATAATAGACATGTCATTTTATTGATAAGTAATCCATTATGTACCTTACTATTGTCACACCTTAAAAAGTCATCATCAATCATTTTTAATATTCTTAGTGTTAAATATTCTGTAATTGTTCAACTGCTGGATATCATCAGTGTTCACATTTCTGTTTGTCTCTAAATAGCATCTTTTTCCCCTAAGGTTATTTCTAGTTGTTTGTTTTTAATCCAGACCTAAGGAAAGTTCATACCCAGTAATAGTTGTCTCTTAGATCTTTTTTAATGCGTAGGTCTCCATTTCTGTTTTTGTGTTCTTCTTTTGCTTCCCTCACCCCCGCCCACCCCCCACCTTTGCAAATCATTGTTTGGGTAACAGGTTTTGCTTTGTTGAGTTTCCCATGATCTGAATTTTAATGATCACTACTTCATAATCTGATTTAACATTTTCTCTGTCCTCTGAATTTTATAGATATAAGTACTTTGTTTCTCTGTTTGTTTTTTCTTTGACCGTATATAATAGAGGTCGGTATTTGTTTTTATTTGGACATGCACAGATCTTAAGCATACCAAGTAATGGATTGCACTGGGGAATTCCTTGGTGATCCGGTGGTTAGGACTCTGAGCTTTCACTTCGGAGGGTACAGGTTTTGTCCCTGGTCTTGCAACTAAGATCCTGCCAACCCTGTGCCATGGCCAAAAGAATTAAAAATAAAATGGGTTTCACTAAAAGCATCTATTTTTTCAAATACATCAAATATCACAGATAACAGTTGATTAGTTTTGTCTGGTTCTGTACTTTGAAGAAATGGGAAGATATACTATGTATTCTTTTCTTTCTGGCTTTTCTCACTCAGCATTGCTTGTGATAGTCATCCATGTTTTATAGAGTTATGGATCTTTTGTTCTAATTACTGTGTAGGTAAATATACCACAGTTTGTTTATTTATACCACCTTTCTCTTTTCCATTTCTTTCTTTACATCCTGATAGGTAACCACTATGCTCAATTTGAGGTTTCTTAATTATGCATATTTTTATATTTTTACTATGTACATAAGTATTCATTAACAGTATATACTGTTTTTTATATATGTTTCTTAGTATCATCCATTATTCTTATTCTGAACCTTGCCTTCTACAAAAACATTATGTTTTAAAATTCCTTCTCATTTATACATGTAGCTTTAAGTTTAATTTTAACTGCTGTTTAGCAGTGGATGAGATGGTTGGATAGCATCACTGACTCAGTGGCCGTGAACTTGGGCAAACTGTAATAGATAGAGGGGGCAGGGAGGCCTGACGGGCTGCAGTCCGTGGGGTCACGAAGAGTCAGACACAAGTTATCGAATGAGCAACAACATAGCAGTGACCCCCAGCCTTTTGGGAGCCAGGGACTGATTCTGTGGAAGACGGTTTTTCCACAGACCAAGTGAGGGGATGGTTTGGGGATGATGCAAGCACATTACATTAATTGTACACATTATTTCTGTTATTATTATATCACCTTTAGTTTTTAGCTTATTTAACTTATATGCAGAGTACATCATGCAAAATGCCGGGCTGGATGACCTACAAACTGGAGTCAAGATTGCCAGGGGAAATACCAATAACCTCAGATATGCAGATGACACCACCCTTATGGCAGAAAGTGAAGAAGAACTAAAGAGCCTTTTGATGAAAGTGAGAGAGAAGAGTGAAAAAGTTGGCTTAAAACTCAGCATTCAAAAAACTAAGATCATGGCATCCAGTCCTATTACTTTATGGCAAATAATTGGAGAAACAATGGGAACAGTGGCTAACTTTATTTTTCTGGGCTCCAGAATCACTGCAGATGGTGACTGCAGCCAAGAAATTAAAAGATGCTTGCTCCTTGGAAGAAAAGCTATGGCCAACCTAGATAGCATATTAAAAAGCAGAGATGTTACTTTACCAACAAAGGTCTGTCTAGTCAAAGCTATGGTTTTTCCAGTAGTCATGTATGGATGTGAGAGTTGGACCATTAAGAAAGCTGAGTGCTGAAGAATGCTTTTGAACTGTGATGTTGAAGTCTCTTGAGAGTCCCTTGGACTGCAAGGAGATCAAACCAGTCCATCCTAAAGGAAATCAATCCTGAATATTCATTGGAAGGACTGATGCTGAAGCTCAACCTCCAGTACTTTGGCCACCTGGTGCAAAGAACTGACTCATTTGAAAAGACCCTGATGCTGGGAAAGATTGAAGACAGGAGAAGGGGATGACAGAGGATGAGATGGTTGGATGGCATCACCGACATAATAGACATGAGTTTGAGTAGGCTCCGGTAGTTGGTGATGGATGGGGAAGGCTGGTATGCTGCAGTCCATGGGGTCACAGAGAGTTGGATCTGACTGAGCAACTGAACTGAACTGAACTGATTACATCACCTCCACCTCAGACCATCAGGGATTAGATCCCAGAGGTTTGGGACCCCTGCTGCATGTGTGTGTGTTCATTCGTTTCCAACTCTGTGACTCCATGGGTTGTAGCGCAGCAGGCTCCTTCGTCTGGAATTTTCCAGGTGAGAATACTGGAGTAGTTTGCCATTTCCTCCTCCAGCGAATCTTATGAACCCAGGAATTGGACCCAGGGATCAAACCCCCATCTCTTACAGCTCCTGGATCTTTTCATATAATAAATAGGTTACAATTTATCTGTTAATTCTTTCAATAGATACTTGAATTGTTCAGAGGGCTCCAGTTTTTTGTTTTTTTTTTTCTTCAAATGGTAACAGTGTTGTTCCAAACATTTTGTAATACAAATCCTTGTGTACTATGCTGCAGTTTTCTTTGGTAACTAAATTTTTACATGTTAGTTTCCTATAGTAGTTTGGTCCTAGAGTTTTCAAAGTTTATACTCATCTATATAGTAAATAGATATATTTTCTTACTGGGAAAGAGCAAGCTGTAGGGAAGTAAATTGAGTTAACGAAGAAAATCCTTCCAGACTTTTCCAAAAGATAATTGAGCATACACACCCAAACTAAATGATGGTATATAAAAATACTTGCTTTTTATATTGTCTTAATTTTTAGTTTCTAGAAGTCTGGTTGATGTGTTTATTTATGAAGCTTATGCTCATTGTGGAAAATTTAGAAGCCATAGAAGATATTAAGAAGAAGGAGAAAATTATAATCCCAGTACCCAAAGGAAATCACTATTAATGTTTTATTTTAGGTTTCCCTTTAGTGGCTTTTTTTATTTTTTAAGTTTTTTATGTTCATTACTATATATATATTAGAATTAATATAGTACCTATTTCCTGACTTAATAAGACAGCATTTTTTTTGCTCTTCCATTTCCTTGCTCTATTCCATATACTTGTACAAAATGAATGTATATTTGAAGCCAACACCCTGATAAAGTTCAAAAGGAGCCTTATCAATTAATCTATCAAGAGCTCTCCCTTCTCATGGTCCTTTCAGTTTAGTATGTATCACCCTACTCCTTTATAGTTACTGCTGTCCTCATTCCAGCCTCATTGTTCAGTGATTCTCTACTAAGTATAAATACAATAGTACAGTTTGTTCTTTTTTGTCTGTCTGACTTGTCTTGCTCAAGATTGTGTTTCTGGAAGTCATCCATGTTGTATGTAGTTGTAGATCATTTTACATACTGCCAAGTATTTAACTTATCTATTCTAATGGTTGGAGAAGGCAATGGCGCCCCACTCCAGTACTCTTGCCTGGAAAATCCCATGGACGGAGGAGCCTGGTAGGCTGCAGTCCATGGGGTCGCTAAGAGTCGGATACGACGGAGCGACTTCACTTTCACTTTTCACTTTCATGCATTGGAGAAGGAAATGGTAACCCACTCCAGTGTTCTTGCCTGGAGAATCCCAGGGACGGGGGAGCCTGGTGGGCTGCCGTCTGTGGGGTCGCACAGAGTCGGACATGACTGAAGTGACTTAGCAGCAGCAGCTTAGCATTCTAATGGTTAAATGTATGTATTTATTTGGCTGTGTCAGATCTTAGTTGTGGCGTGTGAGATCTTTTTTTGAGGCTCATAGACTACCTAGTTGTGGCACATGGGCTTCAGTAGCTGCCAAGTGGGCTCAGTTGTTCCACGACATGTCGGATCTTAGTTCCTGACCAGTGATTGAACGTGCTTCCCTGGCATTGCACGACAGAGTCTTAGCCACTGGACCACCAGAGAAGTCCCTATCCCTTCTAATGTTGATTGCCATTTGGGTAATATCTAGTTATTGGCTGTTAATGAATATTCTAGAACTTGAGTTTTGGGGAGTATATATAGACATTTCTGTTGCTTACATTCCCAGGTGTGGAATTATTGTGTATAAGATATACTTACATTTAGCTCTAGTACTAGAGTTGGCAAACTATGTAAAGGGCCAGATAGTACTTATTTTAGACTTCGTAAGCCACATGGTCTGTCAGTCCTGTCAAAACCATTCTTAGCTCTTGGGCTGTACAAAAAACTGGTAATGGCCAGATTTGACTCAAGGACCATGCTTCATTGTCTCTCACTTTTAAAGACTTTTCCAAAGGGGTTATACTGATTTATACCTCCACTAGACTGCTATGATTACACTGCATCCTTGCCAACATTTAGTATTTTCTTTTTTTTTTTTTGCTCTGGTCATGCTCTAATTGTGTACTAAGGATTATTTTTGACATAATTCAGATTTCCTGAAAAGTTGAAAACACAATTCTCATATACCCTTCAGTGAAATTTTTATTAATATATTTTTGAATAAATAATAGCTGTTTTCCAAAATAGTTATTTTATTGACCTAACTCTTTATGGACTTTATAAAATAGATCATTGTAATAGTGAAATCTCCATTAGGTATCCCTCTTGATAAATTTTAAATATTTTAATTGTGACTACTAAGGTAATTATTAAAGCATTTCTTTATATAAAAATGTATTTGGAATTTCTTGCTTTGTATTTCCTTCTTACAAATATGGCAGATTTTTTTTTAAAAGCTCAGCTTATTCTGAAAATCAAATTATTGTATTCTTTAGGATCAGTTCCTTTTTCTTGCAAGTTTGCTATTACGAATTTTATAAAAGAATATTTTATCTCATTTGATTTCAGGATGTTCAAGATCCTTCAATATTTGTAACTTTCCCTTTGGAGGAAGATGAAAATATTTCTTTGGTTGCCTGGACAACTACTCCCTGGACTCTTCCTAGTAACCTTGCCCTGTGTGTTAATCCCGACTTGCAGTATGTGAAGATTAAAGGTAAGTGTGAGCCTCGTTCTTTATGATTGATATGAATAAAATAATTTTAATGAATGAAAGCTGACATTTCCTTCCTTTTTTATTTTTTTAACTTTTTGAATTAAAGTATAGTTGACACACATTGTGTTAGTTTCAGGCTTCCCAGGTTGCACTAGTGGTAAGGAACACCCTTGCCAGGTAAAGAACCTGCCTGCCAGTGCACAAGAGGCAAGAGACTTGGGTTTGATCCTTAGGTCAGGAAGATTCCCTGGAGGAGGAAATGACAACCCACTCCAGTATTCTTGCGTGGAGAATCCTATGGACAGAGGAGCCTGGCAGGCTACTGTCATAGGGTTGCAAAGATTAGGACACAACTGAAACAACGTAGCACATATTAGTTTCAGGTTTACCGCAAAGTAATTAGATGTTTGTATACATTGGGTAATAAACATCACAGTAAGTCTAGTTAACATCTGTAATACTTACAGAATTGTTTTCTTGTGGTGAGACCTTTTAAGATCTGCTCTCAGTAATTTTCAAGTATGCAATATAGTATTATTAACTATGGTTTCCATGCTATAAATTTTATCCCCATGCCTTATTTTATAATTGGAAGTTTATACCTTTTGACTTCCTTTACTCATTTTGTCACCCCCTCTTCCTCATATTCTGCCTCTGATAACCACCAGTCTGTTATCTGTATGCATGAGGTATATTTTTTTTGTTTTGATTTTGTTTTTATTCTACATAAAAGTGAGATGATGTGTCTTTTTTTTACTTCTTTCACTTAAGATCTATCCATGATGTTTTAAACAGCAAAATTTCATTCTTTCTTATAGCCAAATAGCTTTTCATTGTATATATATATACCAGATTTTCTTCATCCATCCATCCACTGATGGACACAGGTTGTTTCTAAGACTTGGCTCTTGTAAATAATGCTACAATGAACATGGGTTGCAGATATCTTTCAAGTTAGTGTTTTCATTTTCTTTGTGTAAATACCCAAAAGTAGAATGACTGGATCATACGTGTTTTTAACTTTGTTGAGTAACTGCCATACTGTTTTCCATAGTGGCTACATCAATTTACATTCCCATCAGCAGTGTACAAAGGTTCTATCTTCTCCATATCCTTGCCGACACTTGTCTCTTGTGAATACAGCCATTCCATCAGGTATGAGGTGATACCTTATTAGGGTTTTGATTTGTGTATCCATGATGACTAGTGATATTGAGCATCTTTTCATGTACCTGTTGGATATCTGTATGTCTTCTTTGGAAAAATATCTATTCAGATCTTCTACCCATTTATTTATTCATTTGCTGTTGCACTGTGTGAGTTCTTTTTATAATTTTGATGTTAGCCCCTTATCAGATATTTGATATACAGATATTTTCTTGCATGGTTGCCTTTTCATTTTGTTGATTACATTTGCTATGCAGAAGCTTTAGTGTGATGTAGTCCCACTTTTTTTTTTTTGCTTCTGATTTCTTTTGTTGTCAAGTCAAAAACAAACAAAAACATTGCCAAGACCAACATCAGGGAGTTTATCAAATATGTTTTGTGGGGAATTTTTTTTCCCCCACATTGAGCAGCGTGTGAAACTTCCCCAACTAGGAGCAGTGATCAGACTCATGCCCCCTGCAGTGAAAGTGCAGAGTCTTAGCCACTGGACCACCAGGGAAGTCCAGTCAGCTATGTTTTCATGAAGAAATCTTAGGGTTTCAGGTCTTATGTCCAAGTCTTTAATTCATTTGTGTTAATTTCTGTACATGGCATGAGAGAGTGATCTAGTTCTCCCAACACTATTTATTGAAGAGACTCTCCTTTCTCTATTGTATATTCTTGGCTCCTTTGTTGTATATGAATTGTCTATATATATGTGAGTTTATTTCTGGACTCTCTGTTTTGTTCCATACTGTTGTGATTACTGGAGCTTTGTAATATAGTTTGAAATAAATAAGTGTTCTGCCTTCAGCTTTGTTCTTCTTTCTCAAGACTGAATGGACTTTTCAGGATCTTTTGTGGGTTGATATAGATTTTAAGAATGTTGACTGTATTTCTGTGAAAAATGCCATTGAAATATTGACAAAAATTGCACTGAATCTAGAATTATTTGAGTAGTATGGACATTTTAACACTGTTAATTCTTCGAGTCCCTGAGTACGGAATTCTTTTCCATTTATTTGTGTCTTTAATTTCTTTCATCAGTGTCTTAAACTTTTCAGTGTCTTGGTCTTTCATTTACTCTTAAGCTTGTTCCTAGGTATTTTATTCTTTGTGATACAATTGTAAATGCAGTTATTTTCTCTCTTTATGATAGTTCATTATTGGTGTGTAGAAATGCAGTGAATTTCAGTATGTTGATTTTGTATCCTACAACTTTACTGCATTTGTTTTTTAGTTCTAAGTTTTTGATGGAGTCTTGGATTTTATATATGTACTATCATGTCATCTGAAAATAGTGAGCTTTACCTCTTTGTTTCCAATTTGGATTTCTTTTGTTTTTCCTACTTAACTCTTCTGGCTAGGACTTCAGTACTAAAATAAAAATGTCGAGATTTGGTGTCTTTATCTTGTTGATATTCGAGGAAACACTTTTAGCTTTTTCCCCATAAATATGATGTTAGCTGTGGACTTCTCTTATATGGCCTTTGTTATATTGAGGTATATTTCCTCCAAAAGGCATTTATTAGAGTAATTTCATTTAGCTACAGAGAGAGATTATCAGGATACAGTTGAGGTTTTTTGTTTGTTTGTTTTTTGGCCCTTCCACATGGCTTACAGGATCCCAGACCCAAGGATCAAACCTGGGCCCTGGCAGTGGAAGCACCGTGTCCTAATCACTGTAATGCCCTGGAATTCCCAAGGATGTTGTTATTAGCAAATAACAAAAAAATCCTAACTCCCGGGGTTTGTGGAAGGCAGGACCTGGATAGGTATTGTTGAGGGCTATGCCCTTATATCAGAGAAGGCAATGGCACCCCACTCCAGTACTCTTGCCTGGAAAATCCCATGGACAGAGGAGCCTGGTAGGCTGCAGTCCACAGGGTTGCGAAGAGTCGGACACAACTGAGTGACTTCACTTTCACTTTTCACTTTCATGCATTGGAGAAGGAAATGGCAACCCACTCCAGTGTTCTTGCCTGGAGAATCCCAGGGATGGGGGAGCCTGGTGGGCTGCCGTCTATGTGGTCGCACAGAGTCGGACACGACTGAAGCGACTTAGCAGCAGCAACAGCATGCCCTTATATCCCATTACCTGAAACAAGATAAGTATTCAATAAATAAATAGACAGTAGATGGGTCACCGGAGAAGGCAATGGCACCCCACTCCAGCACTCTTGCCTGGAAAATCCCATGGACGGAGGAGCCTGGTGGGCTACAGTCCATGGGGTCGCTAGGAGTCAGACACGACTGAGCGACTTCACTTTCACTTTTCACTTTCATGCATTGGAGAAGGAAATGGCAACCCACTCCAGTGTTCTTGCCTGGAGAGTCCCAGGGACGGGGGAGCCTGGTGGGCTGCCGTCTATGGGGTCGCACAGAGTCGGACACGACTGAAGCGACTTAGCAGCAGCAGCAGCAGATGGGTCACACTAGAAACATCACACAGTTAATTCATTAAGAAAACTCAGTTGGATACAATATTAGATAACATCTAAAATTTTTATAGGAAATTACTTGTCATGCCTAAATGTGTTACATTTTAAAAAATATTCTTTGATTTTTAAATAGACATCACTATTAGTAATCAGGGCATGATTTAAAATTATAACTTAATTAACATACTGCATGTTATATAAGAAATAAATGTTTCCTAGAATCAGTAAAGTTGTTGGGGCTGGGAGGTAGCATGAACTCTCTGGTCACATGTCTTACAATTTATTGTTTGAGAATCTGTACTAGGTATATCATAATCACTTTTATGTGCTAATAACCCCAGGGAAATTTGCCTACTAATAAAATTTCTTAGAAACCCAGAAAGCCTCTAAGAAATAATTGTCTAGTGGTGAATACATAGGTATGGTGTTATATACCAAGATATTTTGAAAGGAGAATCTGATAATAAGTTTCAAACAGCACAACAAAGCCAGTTAGCTTCCAGTATATTTCTAAAACTGGAAATAATTTGACTCTTTCTTGGGCAGAGGGACCTTCAAAATGACAGTTTTTTTAATTTGCCGTCAGCTCATGAGGCACCCACTGATTGAGCTTTTTCTCTTTTCCGATTTGCTTCAAATGCTGAATGACCATAGAATGGTCAACCTTGGAATTCTTGGACAGCTTCTCATGTAGTTATAAGAGGATCAGCTTTGATGATTGCTCTCAGTCGGTCATTGTCAACTTCCGATAATTGGCCATTATGCTCCTAATCTTCAAGGCTCTTGTCTCCTTTGCAAAACTTCTTGAACAACCACTGCACTGTACATTCATTAGCAGTTCCTGGGCCAAATTTGTTGTTGAGGTTGTAAGTTGTCTCTGCTGCTTTTTGAACTGCTGCTTGTTGAACTCATTTTGAACTTGAATGAGAAAATCTCTCAAATTTGCTTTTTGTCTAACATCATTTCCCTACTCTAAAATAAATAGAGAATAACAGTACCATACTGTTTTGATTGCTGTAGCTTTATAGTAGAGTCTGAAGTCAGTGAGCCTGATTCCTCCAACTCTGTTTTTTGAGATTGCTTGGTTATTTGAGATCTTTTGTGTTTCCATACAAATCTTAAAATTGTTTGATCTGATAAAATACTGTTAGTAATTTGATAGGGATTGCACTGAATCTGTAGATTACTTTGGGTAGTATATTCATTTTGACCACATTGATCCTTCCAGTCCCAGAATGTGGTATATTTTTCCATCTGTTTGTGTCACCCTTGATGTCTTTCATCAGTCAAATAAGTTTTGTAGTAAAGGTCTTTTACATCCTTAGGTAGATTTATTCCTAGCTTTTTATTCTTTTTGACACAATGGTTAAAAAAGAAAAAAATTACATTTCTTTTTGGAATAAAAACGTTTTTGAAAAACTATTAAGACATAATCAGAAAAACACCCTCAAGCGTTTTTCTGATTAAAAAAGTAACAAGTTGAAATTAACACAAAAAAATTAACATTATACAGAGAGATGAAAAGTAAAAATTTCTTATAATTTTCAGATTATTGTACTTTTACTCAGCAGCCCAGGAACCTGAGATTCAACGAAGTAGCATATCACTGCTATTAGGAATCTCCGATATGTGTTTTCTCAACACTGCCAAACAGTTAAATCAATTTAAGCACTAGGTGTCTGGAGAAGAGTCAGATACCACAGTTTAAGAGCTTAGTCCTACAAGATGACCCTCTGCTACTGCACCCACACTTCAGATGTCAGTCATGAGTTCTGGTTGTCACCTAGATTTCTAACCAACCCATGACCTCCTCCTTGGGTCCAAAGAGTAAGTCACAGAACTCAGAGAACATTGTACTCTTGAGATTACCAGTTAAGTATAAAAAGGGATTGTAAAGGATACACTCAAATGGCCAAGTGAAGTGCATAGAGAGATCTGGAAGGGTCTCAAGTTTCTGTCTCCGGAACTGGGGTGTACTACCTCATAGCATGTTTTGTTATCAACAAAAGACACATTTATGGCTCCCATCACTTAAGAAATTCCAAGAGATTTAAGAGCTCTGCCAGAAAAGATGGCTCAGTAGGTGAAGAATCCACCTGCAGTGGAAGAGATACTGGCAGACATGAGTTTGATCTGTGGGTTTGGAAGATCCCCTAGAGGAGAAAATGGCAACCCATTGCAGTATTCTTGCCTGGAGAAGCCCATGAACAGAAGGGCCTGGTAGGCTACTGTCTTCAGGGTTGCAAAGAGTCTAACACAGCTGAAGTGACTGAGCAGGTACCCATGCCAGAACAGAGACTAAATATATGTTTCTTATTATCAGTGAACTAAAATGAACAGGAATGGGAGAATATAATTCAGATGACTGGTTTCAGCAGTTTATGGAGAGCAGGGGGAAGCTAAGGAAAGAAAGAAAAGCTCATAGCCAGAAAGAAATTCATCTTACAAGACAGTTTGATTCACAGTAGCTTGTACTATCAGGGAATAATATTGAGAAAGGAATGGAAAAGGATTGGTAGTCAGAAAACAGATACTTTTACCTTTATTTAGCTATGCCTTAGGAGAAGTTAAGAACCAACAGTTGGTTTCTAATGCTACTGTCAGGAAGGAGCTGCTTCCACCATAGAAGCTACCTGTGGTGTCTACTTCTACTTCTGTAGGCAAGTGCATTTCTGTCTGTATAAGTGTACTGGTGTGACCTCTGGGTCATGGCCGTGGTGTAGTAAACGTGACACCCTTGAAGGCCCTTTGCCTAAGATTCCAGTCACGTCACTCATCTGCCTGTATACAACTTTTCTGGTTGGTGAACCCTGTGTTCTGTTTTTTATTCAGAAAATATCAATGCATGTCATTGAAGTCCACATTTTCCCTTGCTCTCATAGATTCTGTCAGAGGAAAATTACTCATTTTAATGGAAGCCAGATTATCAGCCCTCTATAAATCGGAGAGTGACTATGAGATCCTTGAAAGGTGAATATACAAATCATTGATGTATACATGCGTGCATCTGTGTGGTGTGTGTGTGTGTGTGTCTTTAGTTTTAAAAAGTGAGATACTTTATTGCCCAAGAGCTATATATATTATTCAAGCTTAATCAAATATATTCAAGTCACATGTTCTAGCACTAATGACTTAGAAACAAGGAAATCAGAAAGAAATGGTAATTTGATGTGGCTGCAGCCTCATTTCTTTGATGATTTTAATTGTGAGTTTGCTCCTCTTTTTTTCTAGATTTCCTGGTGCCTCTCTCAGAGGCAAGAAATACCGGCCCCTGTTTGACTATTTTGTAAAGGTAAGCTTAGAGCCCTCTACCACAGGCACTGTCCACAACCTATGTGTTTGATAATTGGAGTGATATTCATGTTGTTGTCTTATTGGTTATATTGTTTATATAAGTGTGCCTGAATCCAAAAAAATTTTTTTTAGGTATTTAAAAAATTAAATTCTGTTCATATTGCCTTCTTGTTTTAATAATTAAAATACTATATAAAATTTTAAGTAGTTTTCTCAAATTATGTATGAAATCAGTTATGTTTGATAAGATTTATATGTGTATATTTTGTATTGCTTATTATCACCCAGGAAAGTCATTGCTATCAGGTAATGTTTGGGATTTGTTTTTATAAATTTAAAATATAATTCAGAATAAAACTGTGTGTCAAAGTAACAGTTCATTTCAAGGAATTTATGAGGTAAGTTCTTTAAGCTCAGACATTTAGTAACTTAATTTTCATCAGAGTCACAGAACTATTTTATGTGGTTTTTCATTTTCTGTCAACAGAATCCACGGCTGTAGTTGTAAACTCCAGCAACAACAAAAGAATGAAAACAATAGGAATTTCCTGTTGATTCTTTAATCTGTTTATTTATGGTTTTCCTTGGTCTTCGTTGCTGCACGGGCTTTCTCTAGTTGCGGTGAGCTGGGCCACTCTCTAGTTTTAGCACCCGGGCCTCTCTTGTTGAGGAGCACAGGCCCTCGGTGTGCAGGCTTCAGTAGTTGCGATTCCTGGTCTCTAGAGCACAGCCTCAGTAGTTGTGGCTTAGTTGCTCTGAGGCATGTGGGATGTTCCTGGACCAGAGATCGAAACCGTGTCTCCTGCATTGGCAGATAGGAGCCACCAGGGGAGACCTCTTGAAGTGGTTCTTATTTATAGGTCTTGGAGCGAAATAATGAGCAACACCGTCAGACCTGGTTTTACACACTGGAAATTATATTCAGCTGGACATGGCATTAGCCAGCAAAAGCTTACATCACAGGCTGGGATAAAATATTTACTACCTCTGTTCTGGTTCAGTGTGGAGATAATAAGAGTTTGACTAATGCAGGTGGCTTTGTCCACAGCAACACCTGTGTCTATACTTCTGTGCACTTGAGTATTTTCCTGTATTTCTTATCTCCTAACTAAACTTCCTCACTGCATGTTGTCGCTAATGGATTGCCAAATGCTTTACCTGGTCTTTCACTAGGCGTTCTCCACTTGACACAGGGCAGTCCCGCTCCCTAACCATGTCTCCTAATGTTGATTTAAACATATCCTTTGCATCCATCAAACTTGTCCTTTCTTTTCCTCTCTCCCTGCCTTTGTTTTTATTGTTTTCCTCCTATTTTTAAAAAACCTTCACCTTTCTTTATTGTCATATCAACTTGACACTCTTCAACAGTAAACTCAGATGCCCTCTGGGAAAAGCATTTTCTGAAACATTTCTTTGATTTCTCCCTCTGAAAAATATCATTACTCCATTCTTCTGTATCTTAACATTTTTTAAAAATATTTGTTTTTATTTGTCTTAAAACTCTTGCACTGTATCAGTGACCTTTCTGAATTGTAGACCCTATTGGGAAGATCCTGTTGAGACCCTAAGGAAAGTTAGGCCCTTTCAGAAAATGTACATGGGCACAATAGATAGGAACTTTGGGTGAAGTCACGAGTCTCTGTGGAATATGCATTCAAGTCATACTGATTTAAGTTTTTTAAGAATAGCACATATGCGTTCAGTTATCTTCATAAAACATAAAACATAGAACATTTGGTAAGTTTTAGAATGATGCTGCAAGTTCTTTGACTTACAACAAAAATCATCCGGTGTATATGTAAAATACCCATGTTCTGAAGTTTTAAGTGGGAGCTATGAGAATAGATGCTGTCTGTGAAGTGCAACACTATAGCTCTCCGTGTGAATGCTAACCCAGTTCAGACCCTGCCCCCTAAGATTCAGCAGGGGTAATACCTCAAACTTGACTTCGAGAAATAGGAATGCAATGCAGCATTTCTTTGTCTACAGTTACAAACAGTAGGATCCTTTGTATTCCCTCTTCTTACGTCTGATTCTGAGGATACACATATTATCTCTCCAAGTTTAAACTATTGAAAAGCACCTATCACACCACACCAAAAATGTTTCCAGGTGATTTGGGTTATAGCAATTAAAAATTCAGAGTTATTTTTCAAGTTTAATTTTAAGTGAATGCCAAAGAATTAAAGAGCTGTGATGTGGTTGAATATAAAATTGTGTTTGGAATCCAAAGGCCTTCATCACTGAAGGCCTGGCTTCATCATTACTTACTTGTATAATCTGGACAAACAATTCCATCTTTGTCCAGAGTTTGTTCATCTGTGAAATTGAAATACAACCAGAATATTTTTAAAACATGGGACTGCCAGTGCCTGTTTGACAGTATTACAGGATTCAATGTGAAAATCATTTCTGAAAGTACATTTTACAAAGGCAGAGGGATAAGAAAGCACAGTTTGTTGACTGAAACAAAGGGTATGTGAAAAGAAATACTAAGAGACGAAGGTAGAAAAAGTAGGTCAGTAGTCTTATATGTATAAACCTGACTTTAGTTGTTACCAAAAAAATAAAACTGAAAGCAATTCCCCTCAGTGTTACAGTACTTGGACTACCTGAATCTAGAACTTGTAACTTGGCTCCCATCCTGATTCTTAAAGTTTGCCTTTTATTACTGAAAAACCTGAGCTGACCTGAAAGGAAAAGGAGCAGCAGCAAAGTGTTTTCAGTGATTGGAAATACAGCAGGAAGGGAATTGTTGAGGGAGCACATCTTCTGAGACATTTTAAGATAAACTGCTTACTGGGGCAGGGGTGAGGTTGGAAGAACTGATGAAAAGTTTTGTGACTAAGGAAGAAATTTTTATCTGTAAGTCTTTAGATAACGATTTCATTTATAAATGGTGAACTGTTGTTATTCATGGAAATGATTTGAATTGGCACATTTCTTCCCAATCTGAATTATTCTGTCCATTCTATTTCCAAAAATTAAGTGTTAAAATTTTTTCAGGGTCTTACCAAAAACTATTATTAAATTAATATTATGATATGGTTTTATTTTATTCTTTAAGCCCGATAACCTTTCTTTTCCAGTGTAAAGAGAGTGGTGCTTTTACTGTGCTTGTGGACAACTATGTGAAAGAGGAAGAAGGCACTGGGATTGTACACCAAGCTCCTTACTTTGGTGCTGTGAGTACTATAAATCTTGCAAGTGTACTTATGAGAAGGAAATGTCATTGGCCACTAAGTTGTATGTGTGTGTATGTGTATCACAGAAAGATGTTTCTCACTGTTGTTCAGACTATGGAGATACCTCCCCCAAAAGAGAAAAACCTTGCATCTGAAATTCCTTTCCATCCTGAGCTGGTTCTGAAAATGATAGGCTAAATCCTGAGTGTTGCTAGGCATTTTGTCTTTCTAAAAGGCATGCAATGTTTTCATCCATTCATTATTTAAATATTTGCTATACACTTTGTGCTTTACGTGGAGAAGGAAATGCAATCCACTCCAGTATTCTTACGTGGAGAATTTCATGGACAGAGGAGCCTGGTGAGCTACATACAGTCCACGGGATCACAAAGAGTTGGACACGACTGATTGACTGTCCTTTTGTTTTATGATACGCAGCTGGGAGTTTCGACAAGGACACATTGAGTTATACAGTCACCACAGCCATCAAAATGAAGAAAAGTTCCATCACCTGTGCTGTGTTGTTGACTACATACTATATCATCAGAAGAGAGACTTTGATTTCTTTCTTCAGAGCTATGCAGTGTGATTAACTTAAAATTTTTCCCAGGGTCAGTTCAGTTCAGTCGCTTAGTCGTGTCCGATTCTTTGCGACCCCATGAACTGCAGCATGCCTGGCCTCCCTGTCCATCACAATCTCCCGGAGTCTACCCAAATCCATGTCCATTGAGTCAGTGATGCCATCCAACCATCTCATCCTCTGTTGTCCCCTTCTCCCACCTTCAATCTTTCCCAGCATCAGGGTCTTTTCCAATGAGTCAGCTCTCCGCATCAAGTGGCCAAAATACTGGAGTTTCAGTTTCAACATCAGTCCTTCCAGTGAACAACCAGGACTGACCTCTTTTAGGATGGACTGGTTGGATCACCTTTAAGTCCAAGGAACTCTCAAGAGTCTTCTCTAACACCACAGTTCAAAAGCATCAATTCTTCTGCACTCAGCTTTCTTTATAGTCCAACTCTCACGTCCATACATGACCAGTAGAAAAACCATAGCCTTGACTAGACGGATCTTGTTGACAAAGTAATGTCTTTGCTTTTTAATAGGCTGTCTAGGTTGGTCATAACTTTCCTTCCAAGGAGTAAGCATCTTTTAATTTCATGGCTGCAGTCACCATCTGCAGTGTTTTTGGAGCCCCAAAAAATAAAGTCTGACACTGTTTCCACTGTTTTCCCATCAATTTGCCATGAAGTGATGGGACCAGATGCCATGGTCTTGGTTTTCTGAATATTGAGCTTTGAGCCAACTTTTTCACTCTCCTCTTTCACTTGCATCAAGAGGCTTCTTCTTTGCTTTCTGCCATAAGGGTGGTGTCATCTGCATATCTGAGGTTATTGATATTTCTTCCGGAAATCTTGATTCCAGCTTGTGCTTCTTCCAGCCCAGCATTTCTCACGATGTACTCTGCATAGAAGTTAAATAAGCAGGGTGACAATATACTGCCTTGATGTACACCTTTTTCTATTTGGAACCAGTCTGTTGTTCCATGTCCAGTTCTAACTCTCGCTTCCTGACCTGCATACAAGTTTCTCAAGAGGCAGATCAGGTGGTCTGGTATTCCCATCTCCTTCAGAATTTTCCACAGTTTATTGTGATACACACAGACTATTGACTATTGACTATGCTTTGGCATAGTCAATAAAGCAGAAATAGATGTTTTTCTGGAATGCTCTTGCTTTTTTGATGATCCAGCAGATGTTGGCAATTTGATCTCTGGTTCCTCTGCCTTTTTTAAAACCAGCTTGACCATCTGGAAGTTCATGGTTCACGTACTATTGAAGCCTGGTTGGAGAATTTTGAGCACTACTTTACTAGCGTGTGAGATGAGTGCAATTGTGTGGTAGTTTGAGCATTCTTTGGCATTGCCTTTCTTTGGGATTGGAATGAAAACTGACCTTTTCCAGTTCTGTGGGCACTGCTGAGTTTTCCATATTTGCTGGCATGTTGAGTGCAGCACTTTCACAGCATCATCTTTTAGAATTTGAAATAGCTCAACTGGAATTCCATCACCTCCACTAGCTTTGTTCATAGTGATGCTTCCTAAGGCCCACTTGACTTCACATTCCAAGATGTCTGGCTCTAGATAAGTGTGAGTGATCACACCATCATGATTATCTGGGTTGTGAAGATCTTTTTGTACAATTCTTCTGTGTATTCTTGCCACATCTTCTTAATATCTTCTGCTTCTGTTAGGTCCATACCATTTCTGTCCTTTATTGAGCCCATCTTTGCATGAAATGTTCCCTTGGTATCTCTAGTTTTCTTGAAAAAATCTCTAGTCTTTCCCAGGGTAATTTTTCTAAAAATGTAATCCTTTTAATGTAATTTGTGTATGAATAAAACTGAAGAGCATAGGTATGAAGGGCACATATTTAGAACTAAACCACACTTTAACTCACAGCCCTGCCACTAACAGGCCATCTGTAGGTAAGTTACTTAGCCTGTCTTGAGTTCCTTTCCCTCCTGTGTGACACGCGGTGATAGTACCAGCCTATCTGGGTAACTTGCAAGGATTAAATGGATTCATCCGTTTAGAGCATTAGTACAATACCTGACACTTATAAGAGTGTGTGCAGTCACTGCAGGGAGTGTAGACCCCACTGGGGACAAAACAAATTCTTTTCACTTGATCGTTTTGTCAGTGAGAGAGGCAGTGAAGCTTGTTGGTCCCTATTGGTCTTTTTTTTTTTTTTCCCATACTAAACCTTTGCAGGGATTTTTATTATGGAAATGTTCAAACATACACAGATGTTAAGAAAATACAGTAATTTCTTAGGTTCATGTCATCCAGCTGCTTTAATCATTAAAAATAATCATCAACATTTTGGAATTTCCATTTTACCTATCTCATTACGTCTCCCCTTCCCCAACACCATTTTTATTTTGACTGGAGGGTTTTATAGCAAATCTTCACGATTGTATCTTTCATCTGCAAGTACTTCTGTATGCATCTCTGACTTATAACGACTTTGATTTTTAACATAGCCACTGTGCCATTATATCCAATGAAAGGAATAGTTGCTTGATATCATCCAATGCTTGGTCGGTATTCAAATTAGATGGAAAGGAAACACTCCTGATAATACTATTTATTGAGTTTTGGGAACTGATCAAATTTCAGTTATCCATAATAATTTTAGGGTCAACTGGTGTGGTTGTTCCACTGATAATAAATAATAAAGAGGTAACTTCTTGGTGTCTTCTCTGTTCTGAATGCCAGGCAGGTAAATATTATAGAAGATCATATCTTTAAGTTTCAGCCTTTAAACTCGGTAGACATTTTCCAAGAGACTTTCCATGTTGCGACTTTACCAGACAGTGTACTATATAATCTCTCTGCAGAGTCTGTGGACTTCTACGTGACCATGTTGGGTATCATTCTGGCTCTGTTCAGGAATGCTGCTGTCTTAGCTACTTGAATTGTATAGGGTTGTTTGCTCTATACTAAATGATTTAAAATGCTGGGCTTTGGGGCTTGCCCTATCTGTGTTGCTTAGTTTCCTTTTCAGGGTCCTCCTTCATGACCAGGATGTCACTTCCCTTGCTGCTGGCACACTCACATGTCACTTCATACCAGACAGCCTCTCAGCATAACGACAGTTGAACATAGGCCCACGTGGAACCATGCTGGCTTTCCAGCCTATTTTGGAGTCAAACTAGGATGTAGTTTTACTTTTAATCTTAGATAATCCCTTTAATTTTAGATTTCAAGCAACATAGCAAAGAGATAAAGACCTTGGACTCTGGAACCAGGCTGTTTGCTTTTGAATCTGAGCATTGCCGCTTTGCAGCTGGATTAATTCTTTGTGCCTCAGCTACTTTATTCATAAAATGGAGATAGTTGCTAGGTTGTCTGAGGGGAGCATATGGTGAAAACCTAGTACAGCTATCTGCCTTCCTCACAGGATTGTTGTAAAGGTTTAAATAAGCTAATGTAAATGTGGTCAAGTGTTCAGAGCACTGTCTGATACAGCGCTTTATAACTGTTTGCCCAGATTATTGTTAACATTGCTCAAAGTATACTCCTGAAGCATCATGGTGTACCCAGGCTGCTTGGGGCCTGTGTTATTTTGTAAAGTGAATAGTTTGGGTCAGGGAGTTGTTTTAATTAGTTAATTATATATGCTGAGCCTTGCAGTTTTCAGGATCTTACTGGCCCAATGAAGTATTGAACCTGGGCCCTCGCAGTGAAAGCACCAAGGTCTAACCACTGAACTGCTGGGGAATTCCCATAAAGTGGATAATTTGGATTTAGATAAGTGTTACCATACTTTCAGGTGCTCCCTGACAGGATGCAAATCCAGAAGCACATCAAGCATTGTCCAGTACTAAACATACCTTATACTTGTATGTTCTTCGGCTTTGTGTATACATGTATGTGTGTATATATGCTGCTTTTATAATTGAAATTTGATTTTGTTCTAATATATTCACATGTGTCGTCTTCTCACTTAGTAGATATTCTGCTCTATTAGGGGTTTGTGAGGTAATGGCTGGGAAGACTGATCTAGCTCCCTACCCTACTGTTCAGTTCAGTTCAATCACTCAGTCATGTCTGACTCTTTGCGACCCCATGGACTGCAACATACCAGGCCTCCCTGTCCATCACCAACTACCAGAGTTTACCCAAACACATGTCCATTTAGTGCCATCTAACCATCTTACTCTGTTGTCCCCTTCTCCTCCCACCTTCAGTCTTTCCCAGCATCAGGCTCTCTTCAGATGAGTCAGTTCTTTACATCAGGTGGCCAAAGTATTGGAGTTTCAGCTTCAACATCAGTCCTTCCAATGAATATTCAGGACTGATTTCCTTTAGGATACACTTAGTTGGATCTCCTTGCAGTCCAAGGGACTCTCAAGAATCTTCTCCAACACAACAGTTCAAAAGCATCAAGTCTTTGGTGCTCAGCTTTCTTTATGGTCCAATTCTCACATCCATACATGACTACTTTTCTTCCAAGGAGCAAGCATCTTTTAATTTCATGGCTGCAGTCACCATCTGCAGTGATTTTGGAGCCCCAAAACAGTCAGCCACTGTTTCCACTGTTTTCCCATCTATTTCCCATGAAGTGATGGGACCAGATGCCACAGTCTTAGTTTTCTGAATATTGAGCTTTGAGCCAACTTTTTCACTCTTCTCTTTCACTTGCATCAGGAGGCTTCTTCTTTGCTTTCTGCCATAAGGGTGGTGTCATCTGCGTATCTGAGGTTATTGATATTTCTCCTGGCAATCTTGTTTCCAGTTTTTGCTTCACCCAGCCCAGAGTTTCTCATGATGTACTCTGCATATAAGTTAAATAAGCAGAGTGACAATACACAGCCTTGACGTACTCCTTTTCCTATTTGGAACCAGTCTGTTGTTCCATGTCCAGTTCTAACTGTTGCTTCCTGACCTGCATACAGATTTCTCAAGAGGCATGTCAGGTGGTCTGGTATTCCCATTTCTTGAAGAATTTTCCACAGTTTGTTGTTTTCCAGCAGTCAAAGGCTTCCGCGTAGTTAATAAAGCAGAAATAGATGTTTTTCTGGAACTCTCTTGCTTTTTCGATAATCCAACAGATGTTGGCAATTTGATCTCTGGTTCCTCTGCCTTTTCTAATCCAGCTTGAACGTGTAGAAGTTCATGGTTCACATACTATTGAAGCCTGGCTTGGAGAATTTTGAGCATTACTTTGCTAGCATGTGAGATAAGTGCAAATTGTGTGGTAGTTAGAGCATTCTTTGGCATCATCTTTCTTAGGGATTGGAATAAAAACTGACCTTTTCTAGTCCTGTGGCCACTGCTGAGTTTTCCAAATTTGCTGACATATTGAGTGCAGCACTTTCACAGCATCATCTTTTAGGATTTGAAATAGCTCAAGTGGAATTCCATTACCTCCACTAGCTTTGTTCATAATGATGGTTCTTTTTTTTTTTTTTTTTTTATAATGATGGTTCTTAAGGCCCACTTGACTTTGCATTCCAGGTTGTCTGGCTCTAGGTGAGTGATCACACCATAGTGATTATCTGGGTCATGAAGATCTTGTTTGTTCTTGCCACCTTTTCTTAATATCTTCTGCTTTTGTTAGGTCCATACCATTTCTGTCCTTTATTCAGCCCGTCTTTGCATGAAATGTTCTCTTGGTATCTCTAATTTTTTTGAAGAGATCTGTAGACTTGCCCATTCTATTGTTTTCGTCTATTTCTTTGCACTGATCACTGAGGAAGGCCTTCTTACCTCTCCTTGCTATTCATTGGAATCTGCATTCAAATGGGTATATCTTTCCTTTTCTCCTTTGCTTTTTGCTTCTCTTCTTTTCTCAGCTATTTGTAAGCCCTCCTCAGACAGCCGTTTTGCCTTTTTGCATTTCTTTTTTCTGGGGATGGTCTTGATCCCTGTCTCCTGTATAGTGTCACAAACCTCTGTCCATAGTTCTTCAGGCACTCTGTCTACCAGATCTAAAACACTGCTGTAGGGCTCTGGATTCTCTGAATGATCCTTGAGTTAACTTCAATTGAGAGAATAACAAAAGTTGGTTACAATTATAGGTCAGGATACTGAAAAATTCTATAAATCTGTTGCCTGGCATGCTTTTCTCCTGCCATATCCACACGTAACTACTTTGTACTTCCCTTCCTCCTTTCTCCTTTGCCCTAGGACGATTATCGGGTCTGTATGGATTTCAACATCATTCAGAAAGACTCTCTCCCTATTTGCCCTGTGGATGCCTCAGGCTGTTTTACAGCTGAAGTGACAGATTTTGCAGGACAGTATGTGAAGGTTTGTATCTATGTGACTTAGAAAGGTGTCAGTTTCATCCTACTTCTTTCATTAATTAGTTTTTACTAAATAGCTTTCATATCTGGGATATTTTTTTCCCCCAGGAAGTTGGTTTTGTTTTGTTTCAGCATATAAAATCAGATTAGCTGCTTTCCAAGGTCTAATATTTTCAGAGGATGCATGCTGTAATTTCAAGGGTAGGAATCAGAAAAAATGAACTCTGGTTTGTGACTCAGGAAGCAGCTTTGTGACCTTGTGTAGTCACTGCTAATTGAAAATTTCATTTCTTAAATGATCTGGAACATACTTTAAAAGTACTTAATGTTATACAATAGCTGAGATATAGACCAAGTATTTTTGTAATACTTTTGTTATTTATGTGTTTTAGTCACAGTAAAGGAAACAAAATAACAGATTTTAGTAATATACTTAATTATATTATATTAGTAATTATTGTGGGATTTTTTAATGGCTAGATTTTAATTTTTTAAAAATAGGATGCTGACAAAAATATCATCAAGACTCTAAAGGAACAAGGTCGACTTCTTGTTGCCAGCACCTTCACCCATAGCTACCCTTTTTGTTGGAGGTGAGATGAAATACAGCTAGAGCTTCAGACTTGTGAATATACTTGTTATGTAAAACCATTTCATCATTCCGTGGTTCCCATCTCATTTGTATCCTTTCAAGTTAGTGTGTGGAAACTTCATTTTTGTTTTAATGAGAATTTTATGAATTCACCTATATAGTTATTCTATCTTTAGATGTTAGAAAAATAGATCTGTACCAATATCTTTTGTGTTAAGATCACATTTCTCTGGGATGAGATATATGTCTACAATTTTCTAATGGAATTTAGTGAGGAATATCATGTGATGTAAGACATCATAGTATGAAGATGTGGGTTAAAATGGAATGTTCAGTGGCATCATGTTTCATTCCTGTTTCCTCTTTGCTGAGGTTGACATCAGTTCTTAGACAGCTGTCACACAAGCAGAACTACAGTTTTGTTAACTGTCATTTTCCGCCTGTCGTGGAGGGAGATGACATAGACACTAGTATTTGCAGTAGAAGACCTAATACATGATGGTGATGTGAGTAAGAAACTAAAGGTCAGTCTTACCCTGGGTCCCTGCATACCTCAGTCTGACCAGCCACATTCTGCATTTTTGCTTTCCCAGGTCAGACACTCCACTCATTTACAAAGCAGTGCCTAGCTGGTTCGTTAGGGTGGAGCACATGGTGGATCAGCTGCTGAGGAACAATGACCTGTGTTACTGGTGAGCAGTTAAATGTGTATCTTCATAATGTCCTTTGTCAGTAGTTAATATTGGTTTACACTTCCTCCAAATTATAATTGTTTTAAAAGCCGTCTTTAATTGTATAGTAATAGCTGTGTGTTATTTTGTTTATTCAGGAACACAAAATAAATAATTTTGTATAACAGAAGCAGAATCCCTCTCGTGATAGACATATAGGGGATATGTCTTACCTCATGATAAGACATACAGGGGAATATTTTTCTTAACCCAGTGAAAATGAGAAGTTGCCATTCATTTGATCTGAATGACTTTGGAAAACTGTCAGAGTCCCCTAGCTTTAAGTGATAGTCATTTTCAGGATAAAAATTTATCTTTGGAGGTACTACAGAAGCCATTTAATACTTTATTTTTGACACTTATTGAGTTCCTAAAATACGGTGATACCTTGTGTACTGTGGGTTCATAGATAAATACTGCAAGGATAGAATCCTTGTTCTTTTCGGCTAATATCTAAATTGCAGAGAGGTGTTACAGTAGTTCTTCCCTTTTGCCATGGTGGGTGTGTTCCAAGACCCCCCCAGTGGATGTCTGAAAACGCAGATAGTATTGAATCCTAAATGTATTTCTCTGGTAGCTCAGTGGTAAAGAATCCGCCTGCAGTGCAAGAGACACAAGTTTGATCCCTGGGTCAGGAAGATCCCCTGGAGAAGGAAGTGCAACCCAGTCCAGTATTCTTGCCTAGAGAATCCATTGACAGAGGAGCCTGGTGGGCTACCGGTCATGAGTTGGACACAACTTAGTGACAAAACAACAACTGAACCCTGTACCTTATGTACGGCGCTTTTCCTGTACATATTTACACACCTGTGATGAAGTTTAATTTATAAGCTAGGCACAATAAGAGTACCCAAATTGCTAGCATCACTGCTTTTGTACTTTGGGACCATTATTAAGTAAAAATAAGGGTTATCTGAACACAGGCACTGAAGTAGTCAACAGTTGACCTGGTAACTGACTTGGTAACTGCTAGGCAACAGTCCGTGGGGTCACAAAGAGTCGTACGTGTCTGGGTGACGAAGCAGGTACACTGTAGGTGCAAAAATGATCTAAGTCTAAATCTTTGTATTCCAGAAGAACATTTTTTTATGGAGAGTTTTGAGGGTAATCACTAGTTTTTACTTTTCCAAGAAGTTCTTGGGGGAAGTAAGAAATAGTGCATTTGACTTTGGAAGAATGGAGAGAATCTCTGGGCAGTAAGAGGAAATTGTATATTTCTTAGTAAGTTGACCCTGATTTCTCAAGAGAAAGTAGTTTTTTTCATTTGTATACCTTTTCGTTTCCTAGTGGAGTGCTCAGTATGGATAATTAGTGTGGCTGCCTTATTGGGAATTGTGGGGAGAGGGTACAGGCCTATAAATTGACCTAGGATGTTAATTGCAGTGCCTGAGCGTACAGGATATTTTGGAGCTGAAGGGTGCCCTAACTCAGGCTTGAAGTTTGGCAAGATTTTCTGCAAAGTTGAACCTTAAAGAATAAGGAGTCATTTACCAGTCAGAAGCTGTAGGAACCTTGGGGAAGGAGGGTGGCAAGTTGAAGGTTATCAAAGTGGAGGGATGGCACAGGCAAAGGCAGTGAGGTAAGCAGCTACGTTCTAAGTACTCGCCTTATTCCTGGACCCTGAAGTGCAGTGGCAGGGGGACTGCAGGTGAGCCTGGAGAGGCAGCTACCCACCGACTACAAACAGCCCCACTCGTTCGCACTCTTACTTTATAGGTGATTAAGAGCCCTTACCTAGTGACTTTTAGTAAAAGCACTATTGTGTGGTTGACCGGAAGACTAGGTCTGAGTAGGATCAGGGTGATTAGTTAAAGAATTGCAGCAGTCCTGCAGTTGGAGAGCAGGCCTGGGAAGCTTTTGTGCTGTGGAGTTTCATATTACAGAGCATCTTCCCTGGGATGAATTCACAGCAGAAACAACCACTGTAGGTTTTTTGGTACTGTCCTTGTAGAAAACATTCTCCTAGAAGTGAGTGCACAGATTCCAGAGTGTTAGTTTCACAAAGGATTATACAAAGGCTTATGCAGATATAATTTTATAAGTTTACTTACTAATGTTTTGATGTGATTATCTGATATGTTTATTGCAGGGTCCCAGAGTTTGTGCGAGAAAAGCGATTTGGAAATTGGCTGAAAGATGCACGTGACTGGGCAATTTCCAGAAACAGATACTGGGGCACTCCTATCCCACTGTGGGTCAGCGGTGACTTCGAGGAGGTGAGGCAGGGCAGGAGGGCAGTATATCCTCGTGTTGATTTTTGCAGAAGCACCTCGTTCATGTATCTCAGTATGGGGTAAAAGAATATGGTTTCTTTATTATTTCGTTCCTTTATTTCATCAGGTTTTTTTTCTCTTTATTCCTTCCTAATATCATGACATAAATAAGAATATGTTTTAAATTTATTTTAAATTATATTTTCTTTAATTAAATATAGTTTTAAATTTCCCTTTGCGTAAAAGTGAAGAATGCAAGTTGTATTTGTCTCTGGGAAATCCTCACATTGTTTATCTTGTGTTACTTAGATTCTTTTTTTCCTCTGAGTTTTTAATGAACAGAAAAGACTCCACACCCTGCACTAAGTGGCAGTATATTGAAACAACCTTTTAGTGATAAAAAGGACAACTTAAAATTACCAAAGGATTATAGACCTTTAATCTATAAAGTCAAATGTGTGTGTGTGTGTAAATAAATAATAACAGACATATAGATGTATTTCCTGTGCTGAATGCTAAGAGCATTAGAACGGTTATGAAGAGCAGCAGCCCAGGGACCTCAGTAAATCTCTGATAGGGACCTGAAAGGCAAGAGTGAATTAACTAAATCAGACGACTTTTCAGAACTGAGCAGGAGGGGCAGAGAAAGAAGGCTGTGTATGTTTGTTAGATAGCAGATGTCCTCTGGATGTGAACTACAGCAGCTCCTACTAGTGTAAGTCAGGAACTTGGCTCCTGTTTGATGACTCCCCATTATGAATAGCCCCGACCAAGTCCCTTTCCCAGCCTCCTTACATGAACATAATCCTGGTATCTTTCAATCTGATTATTTGGTCCAGTTCATACACAATAAATTAGTTCCAGCTTTAATTTGAGAAGATTTAGGATTAAAAAGCCAAATTCAGGTGCCAGGAATAAACTAAGATGCCTTAGAGCAATAGTCTAGGCATTTCACTTATGCTTATTACTTTTAGCAGAGATTTGGACATAGTAAATCCTCAAGAAATAGTAGTTGAGATGATGGCTGTGAAATTCTCTCTCTGTCGGGAATTTCTGTGATACAGGGATAGGTAGCAGAGAAGTGAAGTCTGCTCACCTATTCAGACAGTTTCCCACAGTCTTTCATGTGGAGCCACATTGATGATAACTGTTGTGAAGATGAAAGGTTTCTAAATCTAAAAATAAATGTTACATAAATTAACTGCATGTGATCTTTGACTCTGAGGCCTTTTATCTTTGACAGGTAGTATGTATTGGGTCAATAGCAGAACTGGAAGAACTATCAGGAACAAAGATCTCAGATCTCCACAGAGAGAGGTCAGTTTCTGCCGGTTTGATTCACTTCTGTTCTGTCATTCAGAGAGTATGGGGCTAGGTCCTAGCCTGTTAAGACATGGTCTCTGTTGCATGTCATAGAGCTCCATGAAGAGATCAAACACTAGTTTGCTAAATTACTTTGCTGTTGATGATTCATGTCATCTTGAGGAAAGGTGGCATCTGTCCTTGAGTTAGATGTCAGGAGACTCTGACATATAACCTTCCAGACTGAGCACTGATGACACTTTGTGAAAGCCTGTGATAATTGCCAGTATTTCTGTTTGCATGTAAAAGAGCTGTGAGAGCATTGTTTCCTTTTGGCAATTAAACTGTATGTTCTGTTTTGCTTAAAGTTAATTGAAGCAGCTATTTCTTCATTTGCTTCTTTGTTTACTAGCATTGACCATCTGACCATTCCTTCACGCTGTGGAAAGGGATTGTTGCATCGTGTCTCTGAAGTGTTTGACTGTTGGTTCGAGAGTGGCAGCATGCCATATGCTCAAATTCATTATCCATTTGAAAACAAGAGGGAGTTTGAGGATGCATTTCCTGCAGACTTCATTGCTGAAGGCATTGACCAAACCAGAGGATGGTATGTTCCTTGTTCTTAAAAGTGATTTATTGATTTGATTTAACTTAGCAGGTATTTTACTTTTAATCAGCTAGGTGCTGGGGAGATTGTGTCAGACAAGATAGGCTCTGCTCCTGCCCTCTGTGCCTTACCACCACATACCAAAAAAGTGTCTTTTGAGAAGGTATCTCTTACTACATTACTGCGGTAGTTTTAGAGTTTGAATTATTTCTTTGACATTTTTGAATACAGAGATTTATTATATTGGAAGTTTAAGTGATACAGAACAATATATGTCCCTCTTAGTTGGTTTACTTCAAATCATTTACTCAAATATTTAGTGGGTATTTACATACAAGATATTGGGGAGGTTGCTACAAAATTGAGGAATAGTTGAAAATGTACTCAGGTGTTAAGGCTAGCCTCATAACTTTGTGAAAAATCCAGATTTAAAATCTAAAAAAAAAAAAAAACAAAGCCCATGATGGGAGTAAGAGTTTGCTTGCACAACTGAAGGACCCACATGCCGCAAGGAAGATCAAAGATCCCATGTGCTACAATTAAGACCAAATAAATACCCCTTCCTCTGAGGGCAGGTCAGGAGGACCCTGGTTTTATCTGGTGCCTTACTGAAAGTGGTGCCCTCATCCTTTTAATTAGGAAAAGATGAATTACTGGGCCACAATGCTGATTAGTTACATGTATGTCTTTGGGGGTCCTTCCAACCATTTTGAGCCATTCCATTCCAGCAGTGAGATTTATCTGAGTCTTTGACACGAGGACTGAGGCCTGGCTGGACTGTCCACCCACCCTGCTGTATTGCTGGTGACGAGATTGTCCTCTTTGGGGCTATCAGTCTGTCTCCTGTGGAGAGCCTGGGATTTGACCTCATAGATCATTTTGACTTACACGTTTTGAACTTTAGCCATAATCTAAAGACTGCAAGCTGGCTGTGATTCGGTATAACCTGGACCAGTCCTGTTTGCCCCATGACATCAGGTGGGAACTGAATGTTGTGACCACTAACGGTAATATCAGTCGTCCCATCATTTCCTCCCACGGGTAGGTGCAGGCTTGAGGCATGCTAGGTCCCTTCCTCCTTGGGCTGAGGGCTCCTTCCTTTTGGTGCTCTGTCCCATCCACCTCCCTCCAACTGCTGCCTCAGGTCAGCTGTGCTCTGCTGGGGAGCAAAGGGAAAGGGGAGGAGGGAGAAGCAAGCCGCGTGTGAGCCTCAGGAGCTTCCCCCTCCCCACTCCTTATCCCCCTGCTTGAGCCACAGGCATTAATTGGAAGCTGAGAGGAGTTACAGCTGTTGGCATGAAATCTCCTTCACCCTAACCTGGGGAGGTGAGGACCAGCAGATAATTGCATCCTTCCTTGAGCTGTTGCTGAACGCTGACACTCTAAAGCCAGCTCAGATTCTATAAAAATAAAGTAAAAAAGAAACAAAAAACAATGTTTTTGGACTGACCCACGTTCTTATTATACTTTCATTTGTAATGTTTCTGAAGGAGTATTTAAGGAATGCTGGGTCATTTTCTGTCTTTACTACTAGTAGTCTTCACAAACTGTTGGAATTCCAGCCTTAATGTTCTGGAATGTACTATTTTTAGCTTTCAATCCATTTTTCTATAGAAACAGCTTTTCTTAAAGAGAAAGCCAGATGACTGACCAATAAGTTGTTTGAGGAATTTCCAGATCTGGCAACTGTTAAAAGCTGTCATGTGGGTCCACATGTGCACACTGCCTCCTTCCCCTTCTGTCAGGCATGGTCTGCCTCTCCTGAGAACTATGGTCCTATTGACCTGCCCTCAGAGGAAGGGGTATCTGATCATTTATTCAAGGGATCTGGTCTCCCATCCCCATCATTTGTGTCTGGTGATGTTCTTTGACTGCAAAATCCGGTCCTAGATGACACTGGGACAGCTTACATGGGTGTGATGTGGTTCTTTAAGGAAACAATCTAGCTAGCAAATAAATGGCATGCATGATATCTGATATAATAAAAACATTTTCTATGTTCCCACAGTCTACCTTTTGACTTTTGAATGAGAGTGCTTTTTGCGTCTTTTGTCATCAGGCTGTCCCCTATGACCTTGTGCTAAAGGCAACATACATCTCTGGATTTTCAGCCTGGCATTTCTGGGAGGTCCTGAGAGAACACCCAGCGTTGCCCACCTCTGCCTTGTGGCTGTCCAACTAGCTCCCCAAGGAAGGTGATAGTACTGTCCCCAGCAGAGAGTCAGTACCTCACTCCAGAGTTTTATTTGCTTTAAATAAAGTACATTTTATTCCTAGTGAAAAGCTCTAGTATGATTGGTCTACAGTGGGTCCTGTCCTTAATTTTTTTACTGCTCCCTAGATGATCCTGATATATCACCAGGCTTAAGAACCATTGCTTTAAGTGCTTATCAAGAAATGTAACTTACCTAAAATAGAAATTCAGTGCAATAAGTAAACACAGTTTTCTTTCCTATGCTTGAATTCTATTTCTTATTTTATTGAACTGTTTCTTTGTGTGTTTTTTTCCCCCCCAGGTTTTACACCTTGCTGGTGCTAGCCACATCTCTCTTTGGACGGCCACCATTCAAAAATGTGATTGTGAATGGACTTGTCCTGGCAAGGCAGGTGCACTCCCTTGTATAATGATGAGTTCCAGTTCCTCTCTGTTCTTAGAGCGTTTTCTGGTTGGATCTAACCGTTCTTTGTGAATAGAGGAATTTAGAAATGCACCAGTTCTGTTCCTGTTCTTTCCTTCCTTCTACTTTTATACTTCTTTCTGTTTTCTGTTTTCATCCAACTTCTGTCCTTCTCCACCTGTAGCATTCTATCTCTACATATCCCTCTATCTTATGAGAAGGACTTCATTAAGAACTAAGCCTAATGGAGGCGGACCAAAGGGGGGACATGTGTCCCATTATACTACTAATGATAAAATAGCATTTGTCATTTAGAATTTTATAAAGTACTTTTGCTTATAGCTCTTATTTAATCTGTGAACTGGTCCTTTAATGTACTTTTAGTTGTCCTCTTTGTAATATATGAAGAACCTGTTCGTTCCAGAGGCTTATAATAGAGAACTCTTATTTTTTCCTTTGCTTCCGTTGCCTCTAGTCATTAAAAGTAAAAACAAAAATAAGAAAATTAATTATTATACATAGATATCTTGCTTCATGTGCCCTTCAAAGTGAGGGATGACACCTAGCACTGTCCCAGGCCCTGTTTTGAGCATTTATACATCTTTACTCATTACTCCCAGAGCCATTTGAAATGGGTCCTTTAATTGTCCGGTTCAACATCTGAGGCATTTGAGGTGCAGAAGAAGTAAGGTTACACTGCAACAGAGTGATAAATTCTAGTTCTGTACCTACGTAGTCTGGCTCTACAGTCTGTGCTTAAAAAAAAAAAAAAAGGAAATCTTATTGAATTATAGTTGCGAAAATTAATAGAGACTGCTTATGTGCTTTGCCTGGTTTCCCCAGTGGTCATGTTTCTTGAAACCATAGCATATCGTCAAGATCAGGCTGTTGATTCAGTTCACCAATCTTAATCAGATTTCCCCAGTTACACTCATTTGCTATTGCATGCAATATTTCATGCATAGGTTCCTCTATCCTCCCGCACAGTCAAAATACTGGGCCTGTTTCAGCATCACAGGATGTCTCTATTGCCCTTTTATAACCATACCTTCTCTACCCCTTCATACCCCACCAAGTTCAGCTTCAGCCCTAATCTCCAACACCTGGCAACCATTAATCTATTCCCCATCTCTCTAATTTTGTCATTTCAAGCATGATGCATAAATGGATTTGTATCCAGTTCTGTGCTTGACTTTTTTTTGTTCAGTGTAATTCCTGGAGATCCCTTGGGTGGTTGTATGTATCCATAGTTCCTTCTCGTTGTTGAGCAGTGTTCCATGATGACCAGCAGTTTGATCTTTCACCTGCTGAAAGACATTGGGGTTGTTTCTAGTGTTTGCCAACTATGAGTAAAACTGTGAACTTTTCTTCATAGATTTTGTGTAAATCGAAGTTTTCATTTCTCTGGGATAAATACAAAAGCTGTGTTTTTGAATTGTTATACTCTTACATCTTCCTGCTGCCATTTATTCTGAAACTTCTCCATTTACTCACTACAGTAGTCTGAAAGAAGCTTACACAGATTTTAACAAAACAACCTTATTGTTGTGCCTTAATAGTAGCTTGGGTCCCCTTTGCAGTTATGTATTCCAAATTATAGATAATCTGTAGCCATATATAAACTGTGATGTTGACTTATTTAATTGATGTCTCCCTTTTGTTTTTCAAGTGATGGTCAAAAAATGAGCAAACGCAAAAAGAATTATCCAGACCCACTTTCAGTAATTGATAAATATGGTGCTGATGCCCTCAGGTACGGACCAGTGCTCTGCCTTGTGTGTATTTGTCGTCTCTTATGTAAGCATCTTACATTCAGTGATACAGTCATGGTTTTGGTGATGCTGATCATTCTATTAATTTGGTTTATAATTAGCTCTTTTTTAAAAATGCACGTCTATTACATGGAATTGTATTGATATGTTATTGACTTTAAATCCAAAGATCATTTTCTAAATTGTAAAGATGTTTCTAAATCTAGAGGTCTTTTGGAAGATGAGTCTCTGTGTTAGATTTTATTGAGTAGCACAGGTACTTCCAAGTTAGTTGCTGGTGCCTCTGACTTACTCCTATAGATTCCCTGTCTTGGTATTAAAATTCTTATATCATTTATTTCTATTTTGCACTTACTCCTCAGACAACCATATGAGGTACATTTATGCTAGAGCAAATAAAAATTAATACTGAAAATTTTTTAGAGAAAGATACTGCTTGAAATAGAGTCATAAACTTTCAGTGCCCAGGTTAAAAGGAACCACGGAGATCTTGTTCTGCATCCTCCTGTTACTAACAGGAGACCCACACCCAGGGCCTTTGGGCAAGCATATTCGCGGTTCCCATGTTGCCCAGGAGCAGTTTATTCAGTGCCCTGCAACCCCAGTTATCTGTTAGACTCAACCTTGGCATAGCTGACTACTTGGCCTGATTATTCTTTGTATTGAAGGCTGTCCTGCAGAATGTTTAACACTGTCCCTGGCCTCTGCCCTCTGAGTCCCTCTGTGTTGGCAAAATGCTTGTGTGGCTGTCCCTTGTGAATCCCTGATGCCTAAACACACAGTCCTGGGAGGAGGGCCTGGCTACTTCTTCTTGGTGCTGCCACGCCTCCTGGGGCCTGTGCCAAACCAGCCAGGACATGATTCTAGGTTAGTCCAGCGCCATATTCTGGTGTGGCACTCTTGGTCTCCCCTTTAGAATTTTCTAGGTCTCTTACAGAAAGTGAGAACTTTGTCAGTTTTAAGCGGACTGTTTGAAAAGTATTTATAATGTCCCCATTTTGCAGAAAAAGTGCTGATATGGGTATTACCCTGTCAACATGTCAGTAATATTTGGTTTACTGTCTTCATTCCATTTCCATGTAATTTTTTCTTCTTCCAGATTATATCTGATTAACTCCCCTGTGGTGAGAGCAGAAAACCTTCGCTTTAAGGAAGAGGGTGTCCGAGATGTCCTGAAGGATGTACTGCTCCCTTGGTACAATGCCTATCGCTTCTTCATCCAGAACGTCCTAAGGCTACAGAAGGTATGGGTTGCCATGCTACGGAGTGGGGTCTGCCCCACTGAGCTGGGTTTGTAAAAGATAGGGGTGAGCTGTGAGGTGGAGTTCCATGAGAGATTCGGCTGCGCAGGCCCCATGGGTGGGGGCTCGGAGCCGTTGGAAAGGCCATAGATGAAGGTGCAACAGTTGTCTGGGGACTGTGCTGAGCCAAGGAGAACAGGACTGGAGCTTTGCCATTTGGGCAGATGCTCACCTCTGCAAGACACAGATGCTTCACCTGTTTAAGAAGAGTTGCTTTGGATATTCATTTAGCCAGCCAAATTCATGATGAGCAAGCAAGTAAAGAGTCAGCTACTGTCAGAGTGAGTGCCTCGTAAAGGCTGCTGCCTATGAGTGGTCAAGAAGGGCCACTTCATGAGGGCATTTGGGCTGAGACTCCAAGAAAAATTCTCATTGAGTTGCTGGGATGAAAAACAGTGGTTGTGATATACGTGAAGGTGTCTCAGAGCAGTGACCTGCTGACTTGGGAAGCATCCTCTGAGAAGGCCCCATATGTTTTGCTGCCTCTGGTTCATCTTGTCTGCTAATGAACCCCCCGTACCAGGAAGAACAGGGTCTTCTCCAGGCCCTAGTGTTGTTCCTCTTTTTGATCCCACCACCTCTCAGGCCAGTAGTCATGAAGTGGGTCTACTTTGCAGACCTCTGCCTGTGTGGAACTCAAGAAAACAGACTGGGTTAAACCAGTCATCTCTGGGGCTTATCTGGGCCTGGCAGAAAGATGCAGACTACAGCACTGGGTGCTTAAATCAGGGCAGGAGTCAGTGTGGTTGCTCCCTCGCCATCCTGATGGTGATGCTGTTGAGAAGGGACAGGTGAAGTGGGCCTTAAGGATCAAGGAGGATTTGCAAAGGAAAAAGCAGCAGGTAAATAGAGCATTCTGGGTAAAATAAATTAAGCAAAGACATTAACTCCTAGTATTCATTTTCAGCTTATAGATAGTTGTCCATTCCTACCCAGTTTTACTGTCCATCCTTCCTCAGATTTAAGGTAACTAAACACTATATTTACTGACAGGATTTTGAAATATTTCTGAATTCATAATTACTCTTTGATAATAGGAATCATTTTTTCCTAAATTCTCTTTAGTTCATTCAGAAATGTATTTCATTAATTGAGGACTTAATGTTCCAAATTTAGCATTTACTTGGAAAATATTGTTAAGAATCAGCAATTTAGATTGCCAGTAGAGTCTGTATTTTGTGATTTTTTTTGGTTTGGCTAGTTCTTTCAGTTTAAATCATTTAAAGAGTTCATTTCCTTACAGTGGTTTCCCCCATGCATGCAAAAAGTTTCAGTAATTGTCACTTCCTAGGAAGAAGAAGTGGAATTCCTTTACAACGAGAACATGGTTAAAGAAAGTACCAACATCACAGACCGGTGGGTCCTGTCCTTTATGCAGTCGCTCGTTGGGTTCTTTGAGACCGAAATGGCAGGTATGTCTCTTTTCAGCCTTCCTCCCAGGAATAAAGATTCTCTCTTTATAATTACTCTTTTAGTATTTAATTGTTTTTCTTTATAAACACAGACTTTTTTTTTTTGAAGAATAGTCAATTTACAATGTTCCATTAGTTTTTGCTGTACAGCAAAGTGATTCAGATATATATGTTTTTTTTTTTCCTTTTTCATATTCTTTTCTATTATGGTTTATTATAGGATATTGAATATAGTTCCCTGTGCTGTACAGTAGGACTTTGTTGTTTATTTAATTTATAGTAGTTTGTATCTGTTAATTCCAAACTCCTGATTTATCCCTCCCCCATCCCATTTCCCCTTTGGTAACTGTAAGGTTTTTGTTTGTTGGTTGGTTGGTTTTTTTAAATGTCCATGAGTCTGTTTCATTTTGTGAATAAGTTCATTTGTATCATATTTTATTTAGATCTCACGTATAAGTGATATCTTACGGTATTTGTCTTTCTCTTTCTGACTTAGTATGATATTCTCTAGATCCATACATGTTGCTGCAAAGGCTTTATTTCATATTATTTCATTCTTTTTATTGCTGAGGAGCATTCCTCTGTGTGTGTGTGTGCATGCACACATCTTCTTTATCTGTTCTTCTGTTGGTGGCCTTTTAGGTTGCTTCCATATCTTGGCTATTGTAAATAGTGCTGCAGTGAACCCTGGGGTGCATGCCTCTTTTCAAGTTAGAATTTCAGGTTTTTAAGGAACCTCCATACTGTTTCCATAGTGGCTATACCAGTATACATTCCTACCAACAGTGTAGGGGAAGGTTCCCTTTCTCCACATCCTCTTCAGCATTAGTTATTTGAGGGCTTTTTTTAATGATGGCCATTCTGACTGGTGTAAATGATAATTGGCAGTGTTGAACATCATCTGATGTGCCTATTGGCCATCTGTATATCTTCTTTGGAAAAATGTCTATTTAGGTCTTCTGCCCATTTTTTTTTTTTTCTTGTTTTTATTTATTTATTTTTTTTGTATGAGCTATTTGTATATTTTGGAAATTAAGCCCTTGTTAGTCACATTGTTTGCAAATATTTTCTCCTAGTCCACACATTGTCTTGTTTTATTCATAGTTTCTTTTGCTGTACAAAAGCTTATGGTTGATTACATCCCATTTGTATTTGTTCCCATTTCTATGTTCTCTTGGAGGAGTTTTATGGTGTCATGTCTTAAGTCTTTATGCCATTTTGAGTTTATTTTTATGTATGGTGTAAATGAGTGTTCTAATATCATTGATTTACATGTGATTGTCCAGGTTTTCCCACACCACTTGCTGAAGAGACTATCTTTTTTCCATTATGTGTTCTTGCCTCCTTTGTGGAAGATTAATTCACCATAGGTGTGTGGTTTTCTAAACATAGAGGAAATTTTATAGAAATTTCGAGAGAGACAGAACACTAGATGAATAAATATTTCTTTTTACCTCTCAAATATAATTTTAAGGCTTGTTTGTTGTAGAAATGTATTGTTCCAAGGCCTGAGAGATTGTCTTGAGGGGATATCTAGTGGCCTTACCCCACCACAGACACCATATAGGCCCATGGAATCACAGGCTTCAGTAGTGGATGCCCATGGGTTCAGATCCCAACTTGTACACCACTTGTTCCCTGGGGGAAGCATCGTCTAGTCTATGAGCCTCCATTTCTATCTCCAAAAAGTACCTAGTAATAGTTTTTATAAGACTTAGATAGAAACTGTGTACATGCAGTAGCTAGCAGATAATAGGCAGGTTCTTAATAAGTAGTACTTGTTACTAATATGTTTTTAATTTATTTTTAGGTCTACTTTATTAAATAAGTAGACTGGAAAAATTAGGAAATTCAGAAACACAGTAAGGAAATCGACATTTCCCCACATTTCTGTTACTTAACAACAATGAATTTGTTTTTAGACAGAGGTTGAAAAGGTAGGTAATGTTGGTTTCCTTAAAGTGGGAGATAGACAACCATAAGTCAAGGTGAGAAATTCAAGAAACTGTTAACCAGGATACCTGAGATGGGTCTGAGTGTTTATGGGTCTGATAAAGTCGGTGGCCAGTGGAGAAAAAATGGCATCCCTGTGTGCACCCTGGTAACATAAACCACCCTCGCACAGCATCCTGGGGTTGGCAGGTGCTGCTACTCAGGTACAGCACTCCAGTGGATTTAAGAGGCCAGAGCAATCAGGTGGTTCATGTAGGGGTCTTCAATTCCTCAGCTGGTACATAGCTCTTCATGGAAAAGTTGATGCCTCTGTATTTGGCATAATTGGATGGTTAGTCCAGGAAATTTTGAATGTTTTATCAGTCATCCTAAAGGACTATGCCCACTTTTAAACATGCATAATAAGCAAGAGAGTTCCAAGAAAACATCTGTTTCTGTTTCTGTTTATTAGCTATGCCAAAGCCTTTGACTGTGTGGATCACAATAAACTGTGGAAAATTCTGAAAGAGATGGGAATACCAGACCACCCGACCTGCCTCTTGAGAAATCCAAGGGACTCCCAAGAGTCTTCTCCAACATCACAGTTCAAAAGCATCAATTCTTTGGCGCTCAGGTTACTTTATAGTTCAATACTCACATCCATACATGACTGCTGGAAAAACCATAGCTTTGACTAGATGGACCTTTGTTAACAAAGTAATGTCTCCGCTTTGCAGTACGCTGTCTAGGTTGGTCATAGATTTTCTTCCAAGGAGCAAGCGTCTTTCAATTTCACGGCTGCAGTCACCATCTGCAATGATTTTGGAGCCCCCCAAAAATAAAGTCTGTCACTCTTTCTACTGTATCTCCATCTATTTGCCATGAAGTGATGGGACCAGATGCCATGATCTTAGTTTTCTGAATGTTGAGCTTTAAGCCAACTTTTTCACTCTCCTTTTTCACTTTTATCAAGAAGCTCTCTAGTTCTTCTTCCCTTTCTGCCATAAGGGTGGTGTCATCTGCATATCTGAGGTTATTCATGTTTCTCCCGGCAATCTTGATTCCAGCTTGTGCTTCCTCCAGCCCAGTGTTTCTCATGATGTACTCTGCATATAAGTTAAATAGGCAGGGTGACAGTATACAGCCTTGACGTACTCCTTTTCCTATTTGGAACCAGTCTGTTGTTCCATGTCCAGTTCTAACTGTTGCTTCCCAACTAGCATACAGGTTTCTCAAGAGGCAGGTCAGGTGGTCTGGTATTCCCATTCCCATCTCTTTAAGAATTTTCCAGAGTTTGTTGTGGTCCACACAGTCAAAGACTTTCACATAGTCAATAAAGCAGATGTTTTTATGGAACTGTCTTGCTTTTCTGATGATCCAACGGATGTTGGCATTGATCTCTGGTTCCTTTGCCTTTTCTAAGTCCAGCTTGAACATCTGGAAGTTCATGGTTCACGTACTGTTAAAGTCTGGCTTGGAGAATTTTGAGCATTACTTTACTATCATGTGAGATGAGGGCAATTGTGTGGTAGTTTGAGCGTTCTTTGGCATTGCCTTTCTTTGGGATTGGAATGAAAACTGACCTATCTCTCTAATAGATGTGATAGCCCTTGAATGGCAGGGCCTACTTGCTCTTCTTGTATCCAGCCCTATCTTAAGCTCCCAAGACTTTTATATGTTCTCACGGTCCAATTGGTTGTCTTACTTTCAGCTTACAGGCTCTATACTGTGGTTCCTCGCCTGGTCAAGTTTGTGGATATTTTGACCAATTGGTATGTTCGGATGAACCGTAGAAGATTAAAGGTAAGTGCAGGCTTCTATTGGGAAGAGCAGAAAGTGCAAGAAGTATGAGAGTTGAGGAAAAATGAGAACAACCAAAAGGAAAAAGGGCGTTTTCAAATGCTCTCACTTGGTGAAGCTATCTTTTTCCTTTTACGTTGCATATTAACTGTACTGCCATGTTTTGGATAGGGGAATCCTTAAGTTTAAAAGTCATCTCACATGTTTTCAAAACACAATTATAGACATCATATTAGAGGCAAAGTCTCAGGCCATTTAGGACTGTACTGAACAGACCTGTTAAAATCAAATAATTCATGCAGGTATTTTGCAAATGTTGTTCGGTACAGCTGTGATCTTCAGATGGGCACTTCATCGCTTCTAACACTAGAGGGACAGTTACTTATTGATGATACTCTTCATTAAGCCTTTGGGGATATAGGATGAGTGAAGCATGGAGCCTGTCCCAGAACTTAAGCTATGCATAAACAGCAATGCTCCAAAACAGGGAGTGAGGTGCACCCAGACCACTGCCCATCAGTACTACCTTCAAATGTGTTAATGATAAAATCCTGTAACAAAACAGTAATTTTGTTTTGTTAAAATATATTACATACACGTGCATGTATGTGTGTGTATGCACATATATTTAACAGAACATTAAAATGTTTAAAGTAGTTATGTTATCTCTGGATAACTTAATTATAGCTGAGTTTGCCCCTTTTTATTACCTTTTTTTTTTCTCTGTAGTGAGCTACTGGTTTTAACAGTTTACTGTGTGTGTTTTTCATCCTTAGGGTGAAAATGGAGTAGAGGATTGTGTTAAGGCCCTGGAGACCTTGTTTAGTGTTCTGCTGTCTTTGTGCAGACTTATGGTAAGATGCTTGATCCCGTTCTAAAGCTCTAGCCCTGTGGGCTGCTTGTGGTGCCCAGTTGCTGCACTGTCCTCTGTTTGTATCTGTTCTCTATTTTTTCTACATTTTAAAGTCCTGTAATCATCTGTGAGTATCAGGGAAGGTCTTGAGCTAACAGCTAACCAAATACATATATTGCAAACAGTATTTCACTTGAGACATGTTCCTACCAATTGAAATATTCATTAAATGATATGTAAGTAAAAATTCCACCCTTAGTTTCCTGTGTCTTATTTCTGCTCTTTCACTCTAATGATACAAGCCTTCTGTTTATTTCCTAAACATACATGGAATGAGAACCTGCTTTATCCCAGGTCCTCTACCTGGTGTCTCATGTATGAGCTCATTCCTTCTTCCTGTTAAGCAGGTAGTGTTTCCCCAGTTTACAGATGAGGTTTCTGAGATTTTAGGAATATTCATTCCTCTGCAATTGACCTAACTGCCATGTGGTCATCGGCTCCTGTTTTTATTATGGACATCTTCAAGGATGTTTTGGACACTTCTGTCTGTAGTCCTACTTCTTTGCTTCATGAGTGTGTCTCACCAAGTTCAAAATGAGGTCATTTTCTTAGGGCATGTTGTATTAACCTCATGTCCAGTTCTGTGCATATTCCCCTGTCATTTCTCTAAAATGTTTTAGTTGTTTCTAACTCTGAGATCAGTTAATGATGGCTACATATGAATGACATAATGTTTTCTGTCCTTATACAGGCCCCCTATACCCCTTTTCTTACTGAATTGATGTATCAGAATCTGAAGACACTGATTGACCCTGTTTCTGTCCAGGACAAGGACACATTCAGTATTCACTACCTCATGCTGCCCCATGTTCGGTAAGAATCAAATATACCTAAGCGTCACCTGGGCCATGGGAAGGAGAGTTGCTAGAGATGCACTCATGTGGGGGCCCCAGCTCCCTGCTCCAGTTCACCCATGCCATGCCTTCCAGTTGAGCTATTCCTCAGGCTACAGAATGAGTATAAGAGGGATACTTAGGGTGGAATCCCCTGTAGAGCTGTGGCATGTAGGGTGTGGGTAGGCCTTTGGTATCGTTTTGGGGAGCTGCTATGCACTGAGCATCAGGCTCAAGCTTGCCTCTCACTGCTGCTGCTGCTGCTGCTAAGTCGCTTCAGTCGTGTCTGACTCTGCGACCCCATAGATGTCAGCCCACCAGGCTCCCCCGTCCCTGGGATTCTCCAGGCAAGAACACTGGAGTGGGTTGCCATTTCCTTCTCCAATGCATGAAAGTGAAAAGTGAAAGTGAAGTCACTCAGTCGTGTCCGACTCTTTGTGATCCCATGGACTGCAGCCTACCAGGCTCCTCCACCCATTGGATTTTCCAGGCAAGAGTACTGGGGTGCCATTGCCTTCTCCCTGCCTCTCACTATAAGCCCCCAAAACAGTCACACTATGTTCCCAAGAGCCTCCCTTGGGAAGCTAACCACACCATCACATCTCTCATCCGACTTTCTTCCTCAATGAAGCACGTTTCTTCTTTGAGATTTTCTCTTTTTAAATCTATTATCTTTTATGTTCCTACCTCTCCCAATCAGTGAGGAATTGATCGACAAGAAAACTGAGAGTGCAGTATCTAGAATGCAGTCTGTGATTGAACTTGGCCGAGTGATTCGAGACCGCAAAACTATTCCAATAAAGGTTTGAGATTTTATTTCTATTTTAAATTGCATACACCTAGAGAATTATGTCTTTGGAGTATTTTCTTAATATAAAGGGCTTCCAGCAATGGCATTAATTTCTTTTTGCAGTAAGGCTGTGAATGACTTAATACTAGTTAAGCCTGTTTAGTCTAGAGCTTGAAATTCAGATAGAACATGTAACATTCATATTTCTGCAGTTTAGAAGACTGGATGCTTAGTGAACTTTCCCTTCCCTTTTCTTTCTAGTATCCTTTGAAAGAAATTGTTGTTATCCATCAAGATCAGGAAGCTCTTAATGAAGTTAAGTCTTTGGAGAAATATATCATTGAGGTAAGACAGTTGATTTGTGTGATTTGGTCCAAACAGGCTTCTGTCCTTGGGAAGATTATTTTGATTAGTATTCTTTATCAGTATATACATAAATGTAACCATCTGTGAAATCTTACAGTTTGCTTTTTGATTCATCATGAATTTTTTGCAATGTAATTAAAAAAATTTTTTTAAGAATTTGTATTTATTTTTTGGCCATGCTGGGGGCATGTGGCATCTTAGTTCTTCCTACCAGGGATCAAACCCACACCCCCTGCATTGGAAGCACAGAGTCTTAACCAGTTGACCACCAAGGAAGTCCCTGTAATTATAATTCTTTAACAGTGATTTCAAGGTCCATGAATTTTTCACCTTCATTGGATCATTTATCCCTTCATCCACTTTTCTTCCCCTAGGTAATTTTTGATAATTAACAAAAAGAAAAAGCTTAGTCCTTCAAATTACCCAAGTATCAAGTAAACACTGGTTATAAATAAACACTAGCAATTGGGTACAAGACAAAGTCTCTTCTCACCCTGGCCACTCTGTCATGTCTCATTTCCCACTTACAGGGATGTTCATTACGGTATCTCCTACTGGGTTGTTCCTAGCATTTTACGTACATGTAGACACATTTGTACATACATCTACACCCATGCAGGCTTCCTAGGTGGCCCAGTGGTAAAGAATCCACCTGCCACTGCAGGAGACTTGAGTTTGATCCCTGGATCGGGAAGATTCCTCTTGATAAGAAAATGGCAACCTACTCCAGTATTTTCCCAACCTATGCCGGGATACTCCCATGAACAGAGGAGCCTGGCAGGCTACAGTCCTTGGGGTTGCAAAGAGTCAGGTATGACTCAGCAACTAAACATCAAATACGCACATCACTGGTTTTATTTGTGAATAGAGATGATCATATATGTAGTTTTTTACTAATTGTTTCCACTTCATAGTATTACTTAAACAACATTCCATGTTAAAACATAGAGCCCTAGGACTTACCTGTTGGTCCAGTGGCTATGACTCCACACTCCCAGCACAGGGGGCTCAGGTTCAATCAGGGAACTAGATTCCATGTGCTGCAATTAATGATCCTGCATGCCACGAACGCCCAGCACAGCCAAATAAATAAATAAAATTTTTAAATAAATATTTTTAAAGAACTCTTCCTTTAAAAACAAAACATTAGGGATCTAATTTATTCTTTTTGCCAGCTGCATAGTGTTCACTTTCTGGCTGCATCATTATTTATTTAGTTACTCTAGTATTGTTGGAAATTTATGTTTCAGATTAAAAATAAAAGTTTGTGTGTGTGTGCGCTTGTGCAAATAAGTTGTTAACTGTAGATTTAAAAAATGTACAACATAAGAGTTGCGAGTTAACTCTTATGTGAGTTAATGAGGATGCAGCCCAGGAGACAGCACCTCAGATAGCTCTGAGAAGGTGCTCCTAAGAAGCAGTGGGGAAAGGTCAGTATATATGTGATTTTGGTAAAGGGGGAATACATGCAGTCAAGTACATTTTTTTCCAGAAGGTTTCTGCTAGTCTTGTGAAGCTTTGCTAGTCACGAGGAACAGTTACCACCATGAAGGTTTTGGGGGGCCTTTCCATGGGGAGATTCAAGAATTGGGCTTATAAAATCAGCTCCTGAAAACACCTATCTAAAGACCTCTCCTGCCAGTTTTTCCCCAAGCACAGAATGTCTCATTTCTGCTGTCCACCCTGAACTCCTTTCAGGGGGTTAGTGAAGGTCAGCAGCTGCAGCAACACAATTTAATCCTTGTACAGGTATGCTATGCTATGCTAAGTCACTTCAGTCGTGTCCAACTCTGTGTGACCCCATAGATGGCAGCCCACCAGGCTCCCCCATCCCTGGGATTCTCCAGGCAAGAACACTGGAGTGGGCTGCCATTTCCTTCTCCAATGCATGAAGGTGAAAAGTGAAAGTGAAGTCGCTCAGTCATGTCCGACTCTTAGCGACCCCATGGATTGCAGTCTAAGAGGCTCCTCTGTCCATGGGATTTTCCAAGCAAGAGTACTGGAGTGGGGTGCCAATGTACAGGTATACGTAGATGCATGTGTGCTCAGTCACTTCAGTCACGTCCCACTCCTTGCTACCCTATGGACTGTAGCCCACCAGGCTCACCTGTCCATGGGGTTCTCCAGGCAAGAATACTGGAGAGGGTTGCCATGCCCTCCTCCAGAGGGTCTTCCCAAGGGGATCGAACCTGTGTCTCTTGAGTCATCTCCTTTGTTGACAGTCAGGTTCTTTACTACTAGTACCACCCGTGAAGCCCAGATAAGTCGATGGCAGGTGCCAATTGCTAGTTGACAGTGTGGATGTTGGACAGGTTCTTAAAAGTGGAGTTGTGAGGTCAGAAGTTTAAACTGTCTTGTCAGTTGTCCTCCCAGAAAGCTTTATCCTATGGTGTTTTTAAATGAAATATATATTTCAAATTTCATTTTTATTCCTTTCACAGATAATATTTAAGGATAGAAAATAATTTCTATATTTGGTTTTGAATTACTTGAGAATTCTGGATAAATAGAGTTTATAAAACTCTTTAGAAATTTAAAAGGTTATAACTAAGGAAATATAAATTCTGTAAAGAATGCTTAAGATACGGATAAAAATAGAATATACTTAAATATCTTGAGCACTCTGAGATCAAATAATATAGTAATGTATAATGGCAAAATATTTCCATATAATTTGCTTCAGTTGACAATTCCATGATACTTCATTTTCTTATTTCCTGCTGTGTAGTCACCATTTCCTACTACATTAGTAATCCTTAACTTGCTAGCATGAGGGAGACATGAAATACTACAATTAACTGATTCTTCTGGTTAATTGACAGTTAAATTGCTTGAGCAAAGGTTACCCCTGAGACATGAAGTCCATATTTCTAATGCTACAGTCCTTGTTAATTGAGTTAGGGTTGTGTAGTCATCACCACAATTTTGTAGAATTTTCATCACCCCAAATAGAGACCCCAAATTATCATTCATGCATCATTTCCCCTCAGGATCCTACAGTCCTGTTTTCTGTCTGTTTTCTGTCTCTGGGTGTGCTCACTCTGGACATTTTCTGTAGATGAAATCATACAATATGTGGGCTTCTGTGTCTGGCTTCTGTGACTTAGCACCAAGGGTCATTCATGTTATAGCACATATTAATGCTTCTTTCCTTTATGTTGCTAAATGATGGCCCACTAGGTGGATATACCACATTTTATTTATCCTTTCATAGTCGATCAGCATTTGGGTTATTTCCACTTTTTGGTTATTGCTATAAATATTTGTATTCAAATTTTTGTGGACATATTTTCATTTGTTTCGTTTTTGTTTTTGCATGTCTATCAAATACAGGAATTGAATGTTCGAAAAGTTACATTATCTACAGATAAAAACAAGTATGGCGTTCGCCTAAGGGCAGAGCCAGATCACATGGTCCTGGGGAAGCGTCTGAAAGGAGCTTTCAAGATGGTAATGACATCCATCAAACAGCTGAGCAATGAGGAGCTGGAGCGGTTCCAGGAAAATGGTGGGCATCTGTTTCACTGGGAGGCACCATTTGTGTCCTCAACCTGATGGATATCTTGTATTTAGCCTCCTCTTTGATTTCTACTATTACAGCCTTCCCTTAAATTAGAACTTTTTTTTCTGTTCATAAAAATATTTATTATGAATAATTCTGCTAATTTATTTTTTTAAAAGTACAAAGAATGAAAATGACCCATCACCCGTCCTTTTAATGTAGATTGAAATTCTGATTTAGTTCACTGTTAAAATTCTGATTTAGTTCATCCTATATACGTATGTAGTCATATAATTATAGCTTTACAAATGGGAATCACCCTGTAATTTATTTCACATTTTTCACTTTTTTATATTTACATTATTTGGTTTTCATTTACCTTTTTATTTTGCATTTTCACTTTACATTATAAACATTTCTGTGTTTTGTCAGTCTTTAAAATGCTATTTCAATAAGTGTTGCAAAAATTTTCCTTCCTGTGGATACCTGGTATTTTTTTAACCAGTCTGTTATTGTTGGTGCTTTCAGTGTTTCCATTCTTTTAACAGTATAACTAATATTTCAGTGAATATTCTCACAGGTAGATGTTTTGTGGAATTGATTCATTCTAGCTAGGTTTAGGGGCTTTCCTCATGGCTCAGTTGTTAAAGAATCCGCCTACAATGCAGGGGACTCCAGTTCCATTCCTGGTTCGGGAAGATCCCCTGGAGAAGGGATAGGCTACCCACTCCAGTATTCTTGGGCTTCCCTTGTGGCTCAGCTGGTAAAGAATCAGCCTGCAGTGCAGGAGACCTGGGCTCGATCCCTGGGTTGGAAAGATCCCCTGGAGAAGGGAAAGGCTACCCACTCCAGTATTCTGGCCTGGAGAATTCCATGGATTATACAGTCCGTGGGGTCGCAAGAGTCGGACACAACTGAGTGGCTTTCACTTTCACTTTCAGCTAGGTTTCTACTTGAAATCATTGAGTCAGATGGATAAACTGTAAGTTACCATTGAATTCTATAAGTGCTAATATGGGCCTGGAAAAATCTACCCTAATGAGAGAGCAAAACCCTTCAGATTCACCACCCAGTGGTATAGAGTGTTACCCTTGTCAGATATTGCTTGTAGACAAAAAGATGACTTGAGTTGCCAGAATGAAGACCAGAAGATATTCAAAGAAGAAAGTTATCTTTTAATTTTAATTCAAAATTGTAATTTTTAAACACTTAAGTATTTTTAATGAAAGGGATTTAGCATTGAGGTTTGGAGCTTCTTCCAAAACTGTGTCAGAACTTAAAATGTTTCTCTGAAATATCTAGAATACATATTTTGTTCTCAATTGAGCAAGAGTGGAGCCATTCATTCAGCAAATATTTTTTAAAGCCCTTCTGTTTGTTGACACTGAGAACATAGAGTTGAATAAGACAGACATTGTCCTTACCCTCATGGTGCTGGTAGACGCTAAAGATGTATGAATATAATCATATTTTTGATAAGTGTGCTGAAGGAAATCTTTAGGAAGCTGTTCCAGGTGCCCAGGAGTTCTGACCTCTGCCATGATTAGAATCATATATGGTCTGATTACAGCTGTTTGACTTCCTGCAGCAATCCTAGGGTACAAGGTGTTTGATTGTTTGGGTTCCCTCTGAAATTGAAAATCATAAGCATGGAAATGTCATGAAGAAAGATTTAAGGATTCATAACTCAGATGAGTAGTTATGGAAATTGGGGGAAATGTCCATAAGATTCCCCAAATTTTTAGATAAAATTTATAAAACATTAGAGACTAGCAACTAAAAGTTGAATCAGTACTAATTCAGCTTGATTTGTTAAATTAACAAAATCTTTGATCAGCCTTCAGGTCATAAATCTCAAGTTGTTTCACCAATTAGCCAAAATATTAAAAATTCTTGAAATAAGCTTTATTTGAAACTGAAAGCCTGTAGTTTTTAAACTGTAGTTTCTGAGTGAACTGTTCCATATTGATGGAAAGCAGTTTTTAGAATACAGTGACATAAAGTGAAAATGACAGCCCATTGCTCAAAGATCCAGAAGATTGTTTTGTGAATTACTATAGTAAATGGTATGGGAAATGGGAATTGCCATCCTCAGCTGTTTACATGTTCTGCCTACCATGAATAGGTATGATGCTCAGACCTTCACGCTGTCTACCTCTTTTCACCCTGACTGTACCCGGATAGGCAGGTAGAAGAACACCAGGGATTTACCACCTTTGAGTGGTAGGCCTAAGTCTAGCTTGACTCTACAGACTGTGCTTTCTTCATTGTAGCTTGCTGCTTATGTTTATGATGGGGATTCATTTGTTGCCTCTGGCACATGTTTTTGGATCTAGGACCTTATATACAGCAGTAGATATTGGTGATATAAATGGCCTTAAGATAGCATGGTGTAGTCTAAGGAAAGTTTATCTCATCCTTGACTACAACAGTAGTCATGAGTCAGTAAGAGTCAGTCAGTAAGACATAATCTCTTAAAGACTGTAGCTTGATGATTTGAAGTTTTTATTAGAGAGTAGCACAGTATATTGGTAGCAGGGCAGCTTCAGGAGTGGGTTACTGATTGAGTAACAGTGACAGTTGCTTTTCCAATAGGGACCATTGTTGTGGAAGGCCATGAATTGCATGAAGAAGATATCCGTCTCATATACACCTTTGATCAGGCAACAGGTGGAACAACACAGTTTGAAGCACACTCGGATGCCCAGGTATTTTTCTATTCCCTAGAACATTTACCAAAAAATAAGAACATCAGAGGAAAAAAATACTCACCCATGTTCCTCCAGGGACAGAGGAGCCTAGTGGGCTGCTGTCTATGGGGTCGCACAGAGTCAGACACGACTGAAGCGACTTAGCAGCAGCAGCAGCATGCTCCTCCTGACAGTATTGGCAGCTTGTCTCAGGGTAAAATGGCTTTTATTTTAGATTGGCCTTATTAAACTTCTCTATTATAGCTTCTTGACATATGCATTTCTTTAATGGATATATAAATAAATATTTTGTGACTTTATGCATGCCAATAAGTGCTGGGTCATACAAAAACATGGAAGATGTAATCCTACCCTTCAAGGAATGGGTCAGTCATGGAGATAGAAAAGTAAATCTGTTCTTATTATTCTACTTGGTAAGTTATCTGGTAGAGATAAGTACAGGGAAGGGCTAAGTCTGGGGTAGAAGTGGGAGTGGTTAGAGAGCATCCCTTGAAGAGGATGTACAGACAGTTGTGGATTCTGGGGTCTGGGTTTTTTTGTTGTGATGGATCACAGCATCTCTCTTCACTCTTGACCAGACTTCTCCAGACAGATAGATTGTAAGATCTCTAATGTGAGAGTAAGGGACCTGCTGGAGTTCCTCTGTGCTTAATATTCCACATATGGGGGATGATGGAGAATACCTCGTGTGAGTTTAGTCAACCTTTACATGAGGTCTTTTTTTTTTTGGCCACATTATGCAGCTTATGGGATCTTAATTCCTCAGTGAAGGATTGAACCTGGGCCCCCAGCAGTGAAAGCACTGAGCTCTAACCACTGAACTGCTGGGGAATTGCCATACACAGAGTCTTAAATATGATGTAGACAGAACTCCACGTGGGCAGACAGTGTAAGGAGCTGAAGGTGAGAAAACTACAAAAGAAGGAATTGGGGCCAGGGAAGAAGGTTTGTAACCAGCAAGAAGATGTAAATAAGAGAGGCCGGAAGAGCTTGTCTATACTTAAGGAAATGTTGTCTTGTGATACTTCTGAGTTTCTTAATGTAATTTGTGTATTGTGGGCCATGGTTACCCTGCTGTGACTTATCCATTTTCAGTTTACCTCCTATGCATCTTCATAAAATGGAGCAAGTTTGTTATCTTTGAGTGTCCTCAAAAATGTAAATGGGGATGGTGCCTAATTCATATATATATATGTATTCCCCTCTATAATAGAAGTGATACTGTCATTATTACCACATCATCATTGACAACCTTTATGACAGAGAAGATGAAATAGTGGATAAAGTTGACAGGAAGGTGGCAATTTTAAAAAGTATTGTGGCCCATTATAGAAATTGTATCTTGAATTGTACAAACCAACCAGTGGATAGAATAGGTCATGGTTAAAGAAAACAACGGAGATGGCTGCTTTGAGGTTCACTTGTTTGTGGTGAATCTGTTATGAAAAGTTACACTGCTGTACTAGCTTCATGATTGGTGATTTTATTTATGAGCAGAGTTGATATTATTTATTAGAAAGCAGAGTTCCATGTTGTTGTTATTGTTGCTCAGTTGCTAAGTCGTGTCTTATTGTTTGCAACCCATGAACTACAGCATACCTGCTTTCCTTGTCCTTCACTATCTCCCAAAATTTGACCAAAGTCATCTCCACTGAGTCAGTGATGCCATCCAATCATCTCCTCCTCTGTTGCCCATTTGTCCTCCTGCCCTTAATCTTTCCCAGATTCAGGATCTTTTCCAATGAGTAGACTTTTTATCAGGTGGCTAAAGTACTGGAGCTTCAGCATCAGTACATTCAGTGAATATTCAGGGTTGATTTCCTTTTGGATTGACTGGTTTGATCTCCTTGCTGTCCAAAGGACTCTCAAGAGTCTTCTCCAGCACCACAATTCAAAAGCATCAATTCCTTGGCACTCAGCCTTCTTTACAGTCCAGCTCTCACATCCGTACGTGACTGCTAGAAAAACCATAGCTTTTGAGTATACAGAACTTTGTCATCCTAGTGATGTCTCTACTTTTTAATATGCTGTCTTGGTTTGTCATAGCTTTTCTTCCAAAGAGCAAGTGTCTCTTAATTTCGTGGCTGCTGTCACCGTGCACAGTGATTTTGGAGCTCAAAAAAATAAAATCTGCCACTCTTTTCACTTTTTCCTCATTTGTTTGCCAGGAAGTGATGAGACTGGATGCCATGATCTTTGTTTTTTGTATATTGAGTTTTAAGCCAGCTTTCCACCCTCTTTCTCCATCCTTAAGAGGTTCTTTACTTCCTCTTTTTCAGCCTTTACAGTGGCATCATCTGCGGTTGTTGATATTTCTCCTGGCTATCTTGATTCCAGCTTGTGAGTCATCTGGCCCAGCATTTCACATGATGTGCTCTGCATATAAGTTAAATAAGCAGTTTGACAATATATAGCCTTGACATATTCCTTTCTCAATTTGGAACCAATCCATTGTTCCATATCCTGTTCTAGCTGCTGCTTTTTGACCTGCATACAGATTTTTCAGGAGACAGCTAAGATGGTCTGGTATTCCCATCTCTTTAAGATTTCTCACAGTTTGTTGTGATAAACACAGTCAAAGGCTTTAGCATAGTTAATGAAACAGAAGTAGATGGTTTCCTGGAATTCCCTTGTTTTCTGTATGATCCAGCATATGTCAGCAATTTGATCTCTTGCTTCCTCTGCCTTTTCTAAATCCAGGCTGTACATCTGAAATTTCTCAGTTCACATACTGTGGAAGCCTGTCTTGCAGGATTTTGAGTATTACCTTGCTAGCACGTGAAACGAGCACAATTGTATGGTAGTTTGAACATTCTTTGGCATTGCCCTCCTTTGGTATTGGAATGAAAACCGACCTTTTCCAGTCTTGTGGCCACTGCTGAGTTTTCCAAATTTGCTGGCATATTGAGTGCAGCACTATAGAATCATCTTTTAGGATTTGAAATAGCTCAACTGGAATTCCATCACCTCCACTAGCTTTGTTCATAATGATGCTTCCTAAGACCCTCTTGACTTCACAGTCCAGGATTTCTGGCTCTAGGTGAGTGATCACACCATCATGGTTATCCAGGTCATTAATATCTTTTTTCTATAGTTCTTCTGTGTATTCTTGCCACCTCTTCCTAATCTCTTCTGTTTCAGTTAGGTCCTTACCATTTCTGTCCTTTATTGTATCCATCTTTGCATGAAATGTTCCCTTGGTACCTAATTTTTTGAAGAGTTCTCTAGTCTTTCCCATTCTATTATTTTCCTCTGTTTCATGGTATTGTTCATTTTTAAAGGCTTTCTTACCTCTTTGCTCTTCTTCGGAACTCTGCATTCAGTTGGGTATATCTTTCCCTTTCTCCTTTGCCTTTTGCTTCTCTTTTTCTCAGCTATTTGTAAGTCCTCAGACAACCACTTGCCTTCTTGCATTTCTTTTCCTTGGGGATGGATCTGGTTACCACCTCCTGTACAGTGTTACAAACCTTCATCCGTTTGTACAAGACAGAGTACTTGAGGCACTCTGTCTACCAGATCTAGTCCCTTCAATCTACTTGTCACTGCACTGTATAATCATAAGGGGTTTGATTAAGTCATACCTGAATGGTCTTGTGGTTTTCCCTACTTTCTTCAATTTAAGTCTGAATTTGGCAATAAAGAGCTCATGATCTGCGCCACAGTCAACTTCAGGTCTTGTTTTTGCTAACTGTATAGACTTTCTCCATCCTTGGCAACAAAGAATATGATTAATCTGATTTCAGTGTTGACCATTTGTTGATATCCTTGTGTAGAGTTGTCTCTTGTGTTGTTGGAAGAGGGTATTTGCTGTGACCAGTGTGTTCTCTTGACAAAATTCTGTTAGCCTTTGCCCTCCTTCATTGTGTACTCTAAGGCCTAACTTGCCTGTTACTCCAGGTATCTCTTGACTTCCTACTTTTGCTTTCCAGTCCCCTGTGATGAAAAGGACCTCTTTTTTTGGTGTTTGTTCTAGAGGTTTTATAGGTCTTCATAGAAGCAGTCAACTTCAGCTTCTTTGACATTAGTGGTGGGGCATAGACTTGGATTACCATAATGTTGAATGGTTTGCCTTAGAAGGGAACCAAGATCATTCTGTTCATTTTTGAGATTGCACCCAAGTACTGCATTTTGGACTCTTATTGACCATGAGGGCTACTCCATTTCTTCCAAGGGATTCTTGCCCACAGTATAGATATAATGATCATCTGAATTAAATTCTCCCATTCCCATCCATTTTACTTCACTGATTCCTAAGATATCAGTGTTCACTTTTGCCATCTACTGTTTTACCACGTCCAATTTACCTTGACCTATGGACCGAACTTTCCAGATTCCTATGCAATATGTTCTTTACAGCATCAGACTTTATTTTCACCATCAGACACATTCACAACTGAGCATTGTTTCTGCTTTGGCACAGCCTCTTCATTCTTTCTAGAGCTATTTCTCTGTTCTTCCCCATTAGTATATTGGACACCTACTGACCTGGGGGGCTCATCTTCTGGTGTTACATCTTTTTGCCTTTTCATACTGTCCATGGGGTTCTCAAGGCAAGAATACTGAAGTGGTTTAAGTTGGTCTCAGGACATCTCCTGTGAGCAACACCCTTCAGAAGAAAAATGAAAAGTTGCACCTTTTTCTCCAGATGAGAAAATAACTGTTTACAACGGAGGACTCAAACTATAAAGAGACTAATTTCATGTCTTTGACTCAGTTTTGTGATTGAATGGTGCTGCATTATAGACTTCGAAGAATTTAAACACCATTTTGCTGAGTTTGAAAGAACTGTTTTTTCTATGTTTGATTGTCATGGTGTACACTGTTCATTCCTACAGGTTTTGGTTCTCTTAGATGTCACCCCTGACCAGTCAATGGTGGATGAAGGAATGGCTCGGGAAGTCATCAATCGTATCCAGAAACTTCGCAAAAAGGTCAGTTTGTGAAATTAAAGATAAGCTACTGTTTAGAGTTTTGTTTTGGTTTTTGTTTTGCTTGTTGGGAAAGAGAGGAGACACAGGTAATATAAACCACAGTAATTTATTACTGATTATCATTGATCTACGATCCATTCAGATTATACTTCTTAGGCCTCTTTTCCCTTTCCTTGTTCACTCCCAAGCTAATTGTGACTCTTGTTTCTCTGATCGGAAGCTTTCTGTTGACATGTGCTCCTTGTCTTCCTTTTTCAGTTCCTTAGGGCGTCCACAAAACCATCTTCTAGATAGGTAGTCCTCCTGGCTGGCACATATGGTTATCAGAGATGACAGCAAACACCTCTGAAGAAGAGTAGAGGTGCACTCAGTGTGGAAAGGTTCTTAGCTCAGGGGAGAGAGAGGTTGTTGGATCTGGATGGAATGAGGTGGTTCTTCCTCATTCAAGAAGCTGAGAGCCAGAGCAAGTGCACAAAACCCATTGCCTTCCCTTACTGGGTGAGAGAGCCAGAGAGTTTCTATCTCAGGGAGGGCCCCCCACAAGTTGTCCTCATCTGGTCAGGTTTTTGAGACTGAGTTCAGGGTCTGAGGTAGCCACTCCAATAGATAATGGTGTGCTTATGAACTATGTCTCAATTAAAAGCTTTGTGAATTCTTGCTTTTTTTCCCAGAGAATTTGTCAGGATATCGTACCCTTCCATAATGATTCAGTGTGGGATCATCAGCTCTATTTAACAGTGTTTTATGTTTTAATTGACAAGTGTGCTTCCCTTTTAAATTTTCTTTTTGTGTTTTCAGTGTAATCTGGTTCCAACTGATGAAATAACAGTTTATTATAAAGCAACTTCTGAGGGAAAATATCTGAATAATGTTATCGAAAGCCACACAGACTTCATATTTGCTACCATAAAGTCTCCTTTGAAACCATATCCAGTTCCTATATCGGATGAAATACTTATTCAAGAAAAAATGCAGGTAAGTTCTGAATTCTGTTGAACTAGTAAGTGATTTAGGATTAAATTTTATGTTAAGTTTTTTAGTCATATCTTGATGTTCTCTCCCCTGGTAGCAATTAGTATAGTTCTTAGTCTTCTCTGGAGAATAGTGAATAGGATTAGAGAGTGAGGTCTAAAAGAGAAAAAAGAAAATTAGAGCTATTCTCTTGGAAAAGGTAACCAGGACATACATAAGAATTGTTAGATGACTTTATGGTGCTGTCTTATCTAAAACTATAAAAATTAGTATTGTGTAAATAGCACTTGACTTGAAAAGCAGTTTACTTTTATGGTAATAAGTTATACATAGAATTACAATTTCATTTCTTGTTGGTACATTTTAGATGTAACTGTGAAATCTGACCAAGATATGAAAAATATTGGCCAGTAATTCAGAAGTATATCTGAAAGAAAAAAATTCTTTTCTATATCAGCTAATCATATATTCAGTCATATGTTCCTTGTGTTGATCCTATTTTGTATGGGACAAATGGAACAGACAAGCAGGCCCTGAATGTGACTGTCTTTTCAATGGGAAAGAATAAGATAAAAGCGGGGGGAAAGGTAGCTCTTGGCTGTTTTAGTAATTAGATTAAATATGCTCTCAGAATTGTGTAGAGCTCTTATTCTTGCTGAATAGTTGCTATCTTAGTTGGTGACACTGATCCGATGCTGTAGTTACCCAGTCACATTTTCTCATATGCTTAGTTAAAAGGGTCTGACCTGGAAATTACACTCACCAAAGGATCTTCCACGCATGGCCCTGCTTGTGCATATGTCAATCTTAACATTTGTACAAATGGCAGTGAGCAAGGTAAGAGTAAATGAATTCCATAGCTTTTATTTTATTTTTTAGTTAAACCTATGAATGTTTTTAAGGCTATTATAAGAGAATTGGTAAAAAAAAGTAAATGATTGAACTTCCACTTCTAGGAAGTGAAGTAGACATACTTTTCCCTGTTCTCCCCACAAAGGACAGCTAAACACCCTAGATATGATATATAAAAGCAAGCATAAGAAGACTCTTAATGGTGGAGGGAAGAAGGCAGACCAACTAAGAATCTTGGGATCAAGTAAGAAGATGGAAAATTCCCTAGTTTTTCTTTTTGCTTCATGTATCCCAGACTCGGAGCTGAAGAAGCCGGCAACCATGAAAGACCAACGGGCATGAATATAAACACCCCAGCAGAATGTTCACAGGTGGCACTAGTGGTAAAGAACCCTGTGGCCAATGCAGGAAACAAGAGATGCAGGTTCAATCCCTGAGTCAGGAAGATCCCCTGAGGAGGGCGTGGCAACCCACTCCAGTTCTTGCCTGGAGAATCCCATGGACAGAGGAGCCTCTCTGGTACAGTCCGTGAGGTCACAAAGAGTCAGGCATGACTGAAACGACTAAGCACGCACGCACACAGAAAATCCTGCTGTCTCTTCAAGGGGAACCTAGCAAGACAAAAAAACGTCTAGACCATAACTGCTCTACTCCAACCAACTACAGAGAATAAATTAGGCTCCACTACCACGCACTCCTTATTGCAAAATTCAGACTTAAATTGAAGTAGGGAAAACCACTAAACCATTCAGGTATGACCTAAATTAAATCCCTTATGATTATACAGTGGAAGTGACAAATAGATTGAAGGGATTAGATCTATTAGAGTGCCTGAAGAACTGTGGACAGAGGATCGTAACATTGTACAGTAGGTGCTGATCAAAACTATCCCCAAGAAAAAGAAATGCAAAGAGGTAAAATCCTTGTCTGAGGAGGGCTTACAAATAGCTGAGAAGAGAAGAGGAGCGAAAGGCAAAGGAGAAAAGGAAAGATATACCCAGCTGAATGCTTAATTCCAAAGAATAGCAAGGAGAAATAAGAAAGCCTTCTTAAGTGAACAGATACCAACGGAACATTTCATGCAAAGGTGGGGATGATAAAGGACAAAAACAGTATGGACCTAACAATGCAGAAGATATTAGGAAGAGATGGCAAGAATACACAGAAGAACTGTACAAAACATGTCTCATGACCCAGATAACCACAACAGTGTAATCACTCACCTAGAGCCAGACATCCTGGATTGTGAAGTCAAGTGGGCCTTAGGCAACATTACTACAAACAAAGCTAGTGGAGGTGATGGAATTCCAGCTGAGCTGTTTCAAATCCAAAAAGATGATGCTGTTATAATGCTGCACTCAATAGATCAGCAAAAGTGATTTAATTGACTAGTCTTTTCATTATATGGTACCAGGCAGTTAGACATACATATGCAAAAATTGTCCTAGACCTAAGTGTTACACCTTGTCCAGAGAGTAAATTAAAAGGGATTACAGGCGTAAGTATGATACTATGAAACATTTAGGAGAAAACAAAATTTTTAGGATTCAGAATTAGGCAAAGAGTTTTTAAGACTTAGTAATAAAAGTCCAATTCATAAAAAGAAAAACTAGGAAGTCGAACTTCTTCAGAATTTTAAATCCTGCTTTGTGAAAGATCCTGTGAAAATGATTAAAAAAAAAAAAAGCTATAGACTAGTAGAAGATCTTTGCAAACCACGTATACAACAAAGGATGTATGTATGCAGAATATATAATGAACTCTTAAAAGTCAGCAGTTTTTAAAAATTTAATTAGAAAATGGGAAGACATGAATAGACATTGACCAAAGAAAATATATAGATGATGTTCCCCTTGACTTTTCATTCAAATTTAACATTTTTTTTTCAGTTTCACTTATATTTGTGGCTTTTTAGGTGGAGTATTACTTCTGGAAAATCCAAAAGGAGATAATAGGTTGGACCTTGTAAAACTGAAGAATGTTGTTACTAGCATTTTTGGTGTAAAAAATACAGAGCTGGCTGTCTTCCTTGGTGAAACAGGTATGTGGGAAGTCAAAGGTATTCACCTGTGTCCTTTGACATGAGGTGAATCAGTGAAGATCTTAATTTGGTAACAGTTATGATACATAACCTTTGCCTTTTTCCTAACTCTGAGTCAGGGCTGGCCTCTACAGTACTTCCTGCCTGCCCTGTTTCTTTGTGCCTCCTTTGTGTGATGTGGCTGATAGAACACTGAACTTAATAGGAGATGAAGATTCTAATCTGCTGTCTTTCCTGTTAGCCATGTGATGTATTCTAGGCTTCAGAGACTTCCCTCTTGAGTTTTAACTTTATTAGACATAGTATCTGCATCTTAAATCCAAATTCTCAATAAGACAAGCCTACATAAAATTTTAAAGAATTATAAGTGCATTTCCTCCTACTGTCATGGGTTTAACTGTGGTACTAGCACCCCACCATCTCTACCCAAAAAAAGATATGTTGAAGTCCTCTTCCCTACCCCCAGTGCACTCAAATGTGACCTTTGAAAAACAGGTTCATTGCATATGTATTAGAATTAGTTAACATAATTCTAGAGTAAGGTGGGCACTACCCCAGTATGTGTCCTTATAAGAAAAGGGCCATGTGAAGACAGAAACAGAAGGCTATGTGGTGACAGGGACAGAAATTGGAATTAGGCAAACCTGCAAGCCAAGAAACACCGAAGATTGCTGGGAACCTCTAGAAGTTAGGAAGAGAAAAGAAAGAATTCCTTTACAGGCTTCAGAGGGAGCATGGCCTTATTGACAGATTCTGAACGTATCACCTTCAGGAAGCTGTGAGACAATACATTTTTGTTGTTTTAAGCTGTCTTGCTTACCTCACCCTCCACCACTCCCCTCCTCGGTTTGTGATTACTACAACAGCCATAGGAAACTAATACACTCAATTAATAAATTTGAATGTTCATTTTGTGAAATGTCTAAATAGCTTAAAAGAAGAAATCTAAGTGGCCAATAAAGAAAACACTGCTCTACCTCAATAGTAGAAACCACAATGAGGTACTGTTACATGCAACCAGATTGGCAAAAAACCAGAAAAATTTCATAATATCAGATGTTGTCAGGGATATTATGTAATAGGAACTGTCATTTAATGTTGGATTATAAATTGATAGAAGCAACATGAAAACCATTTGCTGTTGTATCATTTAAGGCTGAGTAAGGGACACAAACTTGATATGGGAGAAACTTGGAAAAGTAAGATCTAAAAGACAGATGGTTCATTGGAGGATCTGGGGAAAAATCTCTGACCCAGATCCACCAAGGGAAGCTGGTAAGTCAGTCAGTGGACAGCTTGGATCTCTGTCTCAAGTCATTGTAAAATAAGAAAGAAAAAGACTAGAACACATCTGTCTAGCCACATCTAACACTGACAGTCTGTGGACTTGCAGAAGAGCTTTGCCAGAGAGTTGCTCTTGTACCTGGCTCAAAAGATGGGAGGTTACAGGAAAGGTTAGTGTGGGTTGCTTGCTGTCCCCTCTGACCCAGCAAGTGGCAGCCTGTGAAAGCTGAGGCGTGCCTGGGCCCCACATTGACCTTTAGGAACATAGTAACTATAACTAATCTTCTACCTCAAGCAGTGTTTAGCATGGGTGTGCTCAGTTGTATCCAGTTCCTTGTGTCCAACTCCCCTTTCCTTCTCCAGGGATCTTCCCAACCCAGGGATTGAACCCACGTCTCTTGCGTCTCCTGCATTGGCAGACGGGTTCTTTACCATTGAAACAATATTTAATTGTATATAAATGAAATTACACTATGTCTGTTCTGTGTGTCTTGCTATAGTTGACTATATTCATTAGTCAGTTTACCTTCTGACCATAATTTTTTTGACATAAGGTTTCTTTTCATGGTAAGTTTATGTAGGAAGAAATTTTAAAAGGAACCTATACTATGGGGCTTCCCAGGTGGCACAGTGATAAAAAATCCACCTACCAATGCCGGAGACACAAGAATCTCAGGTTTAATCCCTGGATTGGGAAGATCCTCTGGAGTAGGAAATGGCAGCCACTCCAGTGTTGCCTAGAAAAGTCCATGGACAGAGGAGCCCGGCGGGCTACACTCCGTGGGGTCACAAAGAGACACAACTGAGCGACTGAGCACCTGCATAGTATGGAGGAAAAAATACTAAAGGGGGAAATTAATTTGCTTTATTTATAAGTTATGAATATTATGTTATTTTGCAACATTAAGATTTCCTACTATGTGCATGTCATTAATGTCTAATTTTATAGAAAAGGCAGTGTTCTTTAATAAATGTAAATTAAGTGGAAAGCGTCACTATAAAGGTACATGATAGTTTAATAATTAAGTAAGAAAAAGTGAATGACTTCAGCTCTGAACTGTTCTCCCTAAAGAATGATTGTTTTTTTTGTTGTTGTTGTTATTTTTAGAAATAAAAAACCAAACCAACTTACTGAATCTTAGTGGGAAAACACTGTGTGTGACTGCAGGATCAGCGCTGTCTGTGGTGGACAGTCCTAGTACTCTTCTCTGTCAGTACATCAACCTACAGCTCTTGAATGCAGATCCACAAGGTGCGTACCTCCCCCAGCTGTGAACACTCAGCGGGCAGGTAATGGAATGCTAGGTGTTAAGATTCCTTTAATGTTCAATCTTTCTGATTTATATGGATTTTTCAAGTCAGTTTCAACTTAGTAATTTAAAATGTAGACGCCCACGTTTCTTTGGGGGACACTCATGGCCTGTTTCTTTGGTGTGTTTATGTAGAACACCCGTCCATCTAACATGGTTAGGAAATAAGATAAATTGGTTAGGTAAAAATTACAGCCAAATGAAGCTGAATTGTCTAAGTGCCAGACCATTGTAATTGGTAATTTTTCCCCTTTTTCTCTTGAAATATGTTCTGAGAACTGTTGTAAGTATCCACACCTTAATCAGCAGACTAGATCGACACTTGTTTTTCCTTGATATTTTAAGATCCTCATTGTGCACATTTATTACTGTCTTCATGTGCTTCGTTTGACTGTTTACTGAATATCTCTTCCCTAAACTCCTGGGCTCTTATACTAATTGTTTTTTCTTCCCTTTCTTCTTTCCCCCAGTGGAATATTTTCTATTTCTACAGTGAATCCCACTCTTGTACCCACGTCTGGCTTTCAAGCCTGTAGCTCTGCCCAGTAGAGCTGGTCACCACCTCCAGTAGGGATCCACCAGCGAGAGGGTGAACTCTCAGGATTTAAATCTTTTTTATTTTTCTATAGAGTGTTTAATGGGAACAGTAGGCACTCTTCTGCTTGAAAATCCACTTGGACAGAATGGGCTTACCCACCAAGGTCTTCTGTATGAAGCTGCCAAGATGTTTGGCCTCCGGAGCAGGAAGCTAAAGCTGTTTCTGAATGAGACTCAAACAGAAGGTGAGGAGATTTTAGAACATGTTAATCTTTTTCATTTTTGTTTTTATTTTCTTGAAAATAGATTTTGATACCATCAATCATTTGTAGATTATATGTGTAAGAGATTATGCTATTGTTTTCTTTTACTTTTTTGCTATCTCCAGAAATTTGCCATATTGTGAATATTAATAATAATTAAAAGGATGATTACTTTTTGTTTTGGAAATAAATCTAAAAATATATAATGGTATATTATTAAAAACATACGCTTCTAGGTAAGTTAGCTTGTTTGCTGATCCCAAAATTGTCCTCTTCCCCGAGAATCAAAATGATCACTGTATCTTAAAATAACAGCTTAAAGGAAACGTAACTGACTTTATGTGCCTCCTCCTTTACAACTTATAAAGCACGCCTTTTCTCAGTGAGCTGCATAAAAATGTGAAGAGTTAGGTCATTAGTTGACATTCTCCATTCCATAATTGAGAAGACAGAGAGTCAGGACAAGACATGGGCTAGTGTCTTTAAAGATAGGTTTTCTCTTACTCCCACTTACATCATCCACTTCTGTGATTTCAGCTTCTGTGGCTGTTCCAACAATTTCTCTATTGACTTTTTAGCCCTCCCCTTGTGTTCTTTTCTATAATCCCGTTTCACATGGGTGTTCATTTTAAAGCTGATGCTACTGGAATCATTTCCTCAAATAGCTTCCCTTAATGGGATCTGTTTTTTTCTGATTAATAGCCATCCTTCTTGTCATCCTAAAAACCTTTTGTCACTTCATCCTTTTATTTTTACAGCCTTATAGCGTGGGATTTATTGGAGTTTCTAAATCAAGATTTGTGTCTCCCAGCACTGGTGGAAAGTTACTAGACATTGTCTTTCCCAAAGTAGTCATATCTTTGATTTTCTGAAGTTTGAATATGCTGTTCTTGAGTATAAATTTTTTGGTATAATGCATTCTGCGTTTCTGTTACAGTGTTGTGATTTCTAACATTTCCTTTTAATTCTTTCTTAGTATTTCCATCTTTGTGCTTACATACCCATCTGTTCTTCAATGTTGTCCACCCTTTCTATTAGCATCCTTAACATTAATCCTAGTTATTTTCAATACCCAGTCTGATAATTTCAAAATCTCTGTCACATCTGAGTCTAGTGGTGATGCTTGCTTCATCTCTTCCTACTGTGTTCCCTTTTAGAATAACTTGTGATATTTGGTTGATAGCAGTACATGATGTTTTGGGGAAAGGGAACTGAGGTAAGGTAGGCCTTCATTGTAAAGTTTTATGTTTATCTTCTAGGAATTAGGCTATAATTGTTTATTGTTGCTGTAGGCTCCAGAGGCTCCAATTTCCTTCTGTTGTTTTATGGTTTCCCTAGAGATTCCTTTTTAAATATGGTCAGAGCTTTGCACATCCTTTCAGCTGTAATACCCTATTATACAGGAGCCCTTCTGATGTAGTAGAGTATGAGGGGAGGAGAAGTGGCAGAAGTGTTCTATAATTTTAAAGTTAGTTTTCAGTCTTTAGTGGGCCTATGCCTCTGAGCTGTGACCTTCACAGATGTTTATTCAGCTTTTTAATATTTCCTCTTTAGGTAGAAAGGAAGGCTGAAGGGGCCTAGAGATGGGTATTTCTCTTTCTCCAGGCCAGTTAGGCTCTGGTTAAAAAGAAAAATAATAGTTACTGATAAGGAAGAAGCTCTCACATTTTACTGGGACATTTTTTCTAGGAGCCTTGTGCCTTCTTTGTCTTCATTTCCTCCATTACTGTCACCTTTTGTGTTCAGTTGATTTTTTTGTATTGTACTATTTTCTCACTTCCTTTTGTGATTTTTTCTCTTAAGATGCTAGTGTTTACCATGGGGATTACAACTAACATGTGAAATTTATAACAGTCTAGTTTGAATTGATGCCAGTTTGACTTTTATAACATACAAAAACTCTGCTTCTATACAGCTCTGTCCCCATTTGTATTCTTGTCAGGATTTATATCTTTATAATTATGTGCCCCAAAACATAAATTCTTAATTGTGTTTTATGTATTTACTTTTAAATCATGTAGAAAACAAAAAGTGGGGTTAAAAATTAAAAGCAGCAGCAACATGACTTTGATTCACTGTCTGGCACCCTTTCATTTCAACCTGAACGATCCGTGTAGCGTCTCTTTGTGGTCAGAGCTGGTAGTAATGATCTCCTCCCTCAATGTTTGTTTACTTGGAAATGTCTTAATTGTTCCTTAATTTTTGAAGAAAAAATTAAGAAAAACTCTGTTTTGTTAAATGGAGAATTCTTTGCTGATAGTTTTTTCTTTTAGCACTTTAAATATGTTACCCCTTTGCCTTGTTGCTCCCATGGTTTCTGGTTAGAAATTAAAATCTTTTAGTCTTACTGAGAATCCCTGGTATTTTCCATCTCTTTTGCTGCTTTCATGATTTGGTTTTTATTTTTTCAAATATTCTTTATATTCTTTTCTTCCTGAAACTCCCATAAAATGTATGTTGGTCACTTGGCCTGTGTCTCACAGGCTTCTTAGGTTCTGTCCACTTTTCTTCATTCTCTTTTCTTCTCCTTCAGACTGGATGATTTCACATATCCTATCTTCAAGTTCACTGATTCTTCTGTCTGCTTAACTATGCTGTTAAACTTGTCTAGTGACTTTTTTTTTAAAGAATTTTTGATGTGAACCATTTAAGAATCTTTATTGGATTTGTTACAGTATCATTCTGTCTTATGTTTTCTGGGGTTTTTTGGCCATGAGACATGTGGGATCTTAGGTCCCTGACCAGGGATTGAACCCTCACCCACTGCATCAGAAGGGACCAGGGGCCTGCTAGGGAAGTCCCGCAAGTGACTTTTAATTTCAGTTATTGTACTTTTCATTTCCACTATTTCTGTTTAATTCCTTTTTATAATTTCTCTATTGATATTCTCATTTTGTTGATAGTTTTCGTGGTTTCTTAGTTCTTTGTCTGTGGTTTCCATTGGCCTTTCCGTTAGTCTGTTGTTTTCCATTTAAGACAGTTGATTAAGACAGTCTGTCTGTTAAGTTCAGGTATCTGCACTTTCTCAGGGACAGATTCTGTTACTTATGTTTTTCTGTGAATGGGCCATACTTTCCTATATTTTGTATGCCTTGTAATTTTTTGGTTGTTGAGAACTGGATATTTGAATGTGGTGACTCTGGAAATTAGGTTCTCCTCCCCAGGATTTGTTGTTTTTAATGATTGAACGCTGTAACTGTCTATGACTTTTCCAAATTATTTTTAAAAATAGTTCCTTTATTAATATTTTGACAAGAGTTTTTTTGACTTCCAGGAACTAAAAGTTTAAAAATAAAATACCCACTTCTCCTAGTCTTTAAAGATTGGGTCTTTTCTGGGCCACTCCTTCAACTCTGCCAGGCCCTGCCTTAGGCTTCTCTTTCTTTTTGCACCGAGTCCTGAAAGTCAGCCACCTTTGGCCACAAAAGCCTTTTATTTTTATCAGAATCGAATGCCTAGGGTCTTCTTAGGTCTCTCTATGTACGCATACTGCTCTGGGCATGCATATGGCTTTCTAAATTATCCAGTATACAGGGACACTTTTTCTTGTTTTTAATTTAGCTGTGTTGGGTTTTAGTTGCAGCAGACGGACTTTCTAGTTGTGGCACTCAGGCTCAGTAGTTGGTGTGTATGGGCTCTTTGATCGTGGAGTGTGGGCTCCGGAGCTCATAGGCTCAGTAGTTGTGGCTTTCTTTTGTTCTCTCTCTCTTTCTGTCTCTCCTTTCTATCCCCATTTTCTTTGAGCTTTTATGTTTTCAGTGTGTTTTGATCTATAACATCTGTGTTATACTTTTGGATGCTCAAATATTTTATCTTTAGTCATATTGTCTCCTATATCTTTTGACCTGAGCCTTCAATCTTTGATAACTTCTTGCTTTCTGACATTGTAAGTGTCCTTGGTTTATCATATACTCTTTCTTCCCTAAACTTGGAACTGATTGTTCTTCCTATTGTAAGGTGTTAGTATTTAGAAACCACAACTCTGAGCTACTTGCTTAGAATTGAGTCTAGGCCTTTTCTGTAGACATAGAAAATACTGTTTGACAATATTGTCCATCAGACATGTGTAGCCCTTCATTTATGGATATTGAGTGTATGTAATGCAGTGCTAGCCCAATATTTTCAATAAAGGAATTCATGCATTCAAAAAAAAAGAAAATACTATTTGAGTGAGGGTGTAGGTACATCTTAGTCAGTACTCAGATTAGTTAAGATTAGTTAAGTTAAGAACACAGTCCTCGAGAAATCTGCCTAAAACTTCTAACCCCAAGTATTAGGAGCTAGGCAGACAAAAGACTTCGGACAAGACTCTGGTCCCCCTGACACCAACTGCACATTTCAGAGAGTTTCCCAAAATTACTCTCAGGTTTGATAATTTACAAGCAGAATTCACAGAACTTATGGTAGCTGTTGTACTCATGACCATATTTATTATAGGGAAAGGAAAAAAAAACTAGAATCAGGCCAAGGGAAGAGATGCAAAGGGCCAAATCTGGAAGAGAGTCCAAGTATGTAACTTCAGATCATCTCTCCCCAAGGAGCCATGGACAGTGTTACCTCCTCCTAGCCCCAGAGCATGACAGTAGCATGTACAGTGTATTACCAACCAGAGAAGCTCACCTGAGCCTTGATGTCCAGAGTTTATATTAAGACTTCATTACATAGGTATAATTGCTCGTATGATTGTTTTTTCTGGTGTGGCCAGCTCCACCCTGAGTCATCTCATTGTCATCTCATTAGCATAAACTACCAGGCGTGTTCACAATGTATGACAAAAGATACTCCTGTCATTCAGGAAAAAGTACCTCCCCCCCACCCAGTAGCTGAGACAAAGTTTAGGCTTCCCTTAAGGTAAGGCTGAATATCTTGCTATCCAGGCAGTTAACTTTTTTTTTTTAATATCATCCAGAATAGATAGAAAAATTATTTCCTTAAAACTTCTTCTTTCCATTCTAGAAATTACAGAAGAAATCCCTATGAAGACTTTGAATACGAAGACTGTGTATGTTTCTGTGTTACCAACTACAGCAGACTTCTAACATTCAGTTATCTGTGGTTCAGTCAGCGTTTCCCTGGCATATACCTGTTCTTCCCCCCTCCACTGACACAGACACATGGACACAGACGTATTGAAGATGTTTCGTTCAGATGCAGTATAATATACTGCTTTTTACCTAAAATCAAAATGGAATTGATCGGGTGACTTGAGACTTCACAGGAGTATTCACACTTAACCTTAAACACCTATGCAGTTATGTTGAGGGAAAGTTGGTGTTACCTCAGCTCTATAAAGTATGCTTCTACACTTGAAATTTTAAGTATAGAATATAGAAGTAGTTTAAATGGTATAGTGTGTGTGTCCACACACACACACACTCATATATTTATATATAGCTCTGTGGCCTTTTAAAACTGGTTTGAAATCTGTTAAAGGAATGGACAGTGTTGTATATTTTTTGCTACCTGGATTTCCCTGGGTAATTTGATGGAATATTTTAAGTTTCAGTAAATGAGAACAATAAACTTTCTCTCAGATAATACATTAGAAGTAATTCATTCTCCCATCTTTAAAGAACTCAAAACTTAATAGTCACTTCCATATTAAGACACTAGACTAAATATCTTTTTTTTCTTTTCATTGAAAGAAATTTATTTCTAAAACTCTTCAGATTACTTTTGAAACACATTTGGCACCAAGTTATTTCCAGGGCTATGACCATGTTAATGTCAGCAAACTAAAGAGGGTGATTTGAAGCAATTGTCCTAATAGTTAAATTATGGTAGTAAACTAAATATCTAATTTCACTTCTTCCCAGAAATGCTGTGTCAGAGAAGTAGATGCCAAGACAAAATTAGATGTGCAAGAACCTACTAGGGGAAGGGTATCTTTCTAATACACAAAAAATAAAGGGGAGGGTTTAAGACAAAGGTAGAGCCTTCAGAAGGAGTCCAGAGTTAGGCAGAAATGACCTGACTTTGGACCATGCCTTGCTTAGTGGCTGAAGGGGACTGTGGCCTCAGCACAGATGTATCCGTTGATCTGAAAATCCAGTAGCTAGATCAGGTATACTCCCTACATCAGATTCTCCTGAAAGGAACTCTGAATCATGTGGCTCTAGCCACTACAATAAATGCATTCAAATCCAAACCCACAAAGTTGGAGGAAACCACACAAGGTAACAAATGTTGGCAAGGATCAGAGAAACTAGAACCCTTGTGCACTGTTGGTGGGAATGTAAAATGTTGCAGTCACTATGGAAAAGAGTATAGAGGTTCCTCAAAAATTAAAAGTAGAACTAGTATGATTTCTATGATCCAGCAATCCACTTCTGGATATATATCCAAAAGAATTAAAAGCAAGGTCTTGAAGAAATATTTGCACACCCAGGTTTTGCAACATATTCACAGTAGCCAAGAGGTGGAGCAACTCAAATGTCCACTAAAGGATGAATGAAGCAAGAAAATGTAATGTATACATACAATTGAGCATTATGCAGTCTTGAAAAAGAAGGATGAACCTTGAGGACATTAAGCAAAGTGAAATAAGCCAGTCAGAAAAAGATAAATGCTGTGTGATTCCACTTGTATGAGATATCTAGAGTAGTCAAATTCATTGAAACACAACACAGTGATGGTTACCAGGTGCTACAGAGAGGGAGAAATGGGAATAGTTTTAGTTTTGCAAGTTTTGAAAAGTTCTAGAGGTCTTTTGCACAGTGTGAATATAATTAACATACTAAGCTTGATCCTTAAAAATAGCTAAGTTGTTTTTTGAATGTCAGAGGGTCAGAAGGCAACGTGAAAGAGCCTCCAATGGCCAAAGCTGGAACAGTTTGAACAAAAATGTGACTTAGTATTGAATTAAAACCCAAAGTATAAAATAAACATCAATGAGTACATGCCGATATAAATGACTGAGTAAATAGAGAGGTGAGACAGATCTTGGTAAAATTCCACACAATTTATATAGATGTTCCCTCTCAAGGTGGTATGCCTTAACTCCCCATACCCTGAGAGTGGGCTGTACTTCATGATTTACATCAAAAGAGTATAAAGTATGGAAAGGGGACAAAAAGCAACTTCGCAGTTAGAAAACTGGGACACACTGCCTCGGACAGGTCAGCATCATCAGTTATGACAGCATATACGCTTAAGAGAACTTGATGAGACTGTTACTTTACTTCTGTTGTCTTCCCAAGCACTTAGAACCCCACGCTAACCACGAGAGGAACATAAACTGAGAGAGATTCTGACAGTACTTGGCTCTTCAAAACTGTCAAGGTCATCAAAAACAAGGAGTATCTGAGATATTCACAGATCAAAGGGGACAAAGCAGACAGGCTAAATATGATGTGACATCCTGGATGTGATCCAGGAACAGAAAAAAATCTGAAGGGGAAAACTCATGAGATCCAAATAAAGTATGGAGTTTAGTTAACAGTATTGTATCATTGTTGGTTCAATAACTGTGAAAATGTACCATGATAAATGTAAGATGTAAGTTAGCAGTAAGGTAAGCTGGATGTAGAGTGTATGGAAACTCTGTTAATAAGTGGAAGAAAATTAAATTTAAAATTATTTGTAATAGCATCAAACACTGTGAAATACTTCAAGGACAAATTTGACCAAAGATGTGTAGTACCTGTATCCTGAAAATTATATTGCTTAGAGATAATAAAGCCTGTATGATTGAAAGAGATATGTCATGTTCATATTAGTCAGGTAGCGCTGCCATAACAAAATACCACAGACCAGGTGTCGTAAACAGCAGAAGTTTATTGTCTCACAATTCTGGAGTTTAGAAGTCCAATATCACCAAGTCTGCAGGTTTAGTCTGTCCTGAGGGCTCTTATATTTTCACTGCGTCCTCACATGGCCCCTTTGTGTGTGTGAACTCCCAGTGTCTCTTATTAGGACACGAGTCCTATGGATTTAGGGACACAACCCCATGACTTCAGCTTCCTAGTTGTTGCTAGTGGTAAAGAACTGCCAATTCAAGGAGACAGAAGTAAGAGACAGAGTTCAATCCCTGGGTCAGAAAGATCCGCTGGAGTAGGAAATGGCAACCTACTCCATATTCTTGCCTGGAGAATTCCATAGACAGGAGCCTGGCGGGCTACAATCCATAGGGTTGCAAAGAGTCGGACACGACTAAAGCTAGTTGGCACCTGTGACCTTAATTAACTTTATAATATAAATGCAATCACATGGGCATTAGAATGTCAACATTTGAATTTCAAGAAAACAACTCAAGTTTATAATTTTCATAGATCCGAAGATAATAATAAGCTGACAGTTATCCCAAGTTAATCTAAAGATTTGATGTAATACTGATCAAAATCCCAGCAGGATTTTTTTATAACCTTAACTAGCTGGTTTTAAATTTTATATGGAAATACAGAGGATTTAAGACCCAAATTTTCAAAGAGAAATACAAACTTGGAGGATTTAAACAATCTGATTATAGGATTTATGAAACTATGTAATTAAGACTGGAATTGGCAGAAAGATAAGAAATAGAGCATTAGGGCAGAATAGAGAATCCAGAAATAGATCTATATATTTTCAATTAATTTTTTTTTAATGATGCCATGGACATCAATGGGAAAGGGATAATGTTTTCTCCAAAATGGTGCTGTAACAAGTGGATTGTAATAGACACACATACACAGAACCTTGTTCTATACCTCTCCATTTACAAAAGGACTCGTAAGTCAAAATATATAAATACAACAAATATAAAATATGGCAAAATATATTTTATCACAATGTATAACAGAAGTAAAGCTAAATTATAAAACTAGAAGAAAACCTTAGTGACTTTGTATGGTAAGTAAAATGGTCTCCCAAGGATGTCCTCACCTTAATCTCTGGAACCTGTAAGTATATTAAATACCCAGGGTCACATCTTTACAGGTGTGATTAAGGCTATAGACTTTAAAGAGATTATTCTGGTTTATCTGAGTGGGCCCAGTCTAATCACAGCTTTTAAAAGCATAGAACTTTCTCTCTGGAGGCAAGAGAAATTGACAGAAGGGGAGGTAATAAATTCCAAACATGACAAGTGAAGAAAGAGAAAGACAAATGTACATTTAAGCATATTGGGGGCTTCCCTGGTGGGTCAGACGGTAAAGAATCCGTCTGCTATGCAGGAGACCCAGATTTGATTCCTGGGTTGGGAAGATCCCCTGAAGAAAGGAATGGCTACCCTCTCCAGTATTCTTGCCTGGAGAATTCCATGGACAGAGGAGCCTGGCAAGCTACAGTCTATGGAGTCACAAAGAGTCAGACCCAACTGAGCAACTAACAAGGCATATATATGGAATCTAGAAAAATGGTACTGAAGAACCTATTTCCAGGGCAGGAATAGAGACAGACGTAAAGAACTGACTTGTGGACATAGCAGGGGAAGATGGGACAAATTGAGAGAGTAGCATTGAAGTATATACATTACCATGTTTAAAATAGATAGCTAATGGGAAGCTGCTGTATAACAGGGAGCTCGGCCTGATGCTGAGCTGGGGTGGGGGTGGGTGGGAGGGAAGCTCAAAAGAGGGAATATATGTATGCTTATGGCTGATTCATGTTGTACAGCAGAAACCAACACAATGTTGTTAAGCAATTATCCTCCAATTAAAAATCCAAATACGGGAATTTGCTATTCTGTTGCTGGCTCAATGATGTCGGGGTTGGTGTGCAAGAACTGGAGAAGGGCCTCTAGGAGCTAAGGTCAGCCCCAGATGATAGCAAGGAATCAGAGACCTCAGTCCTGCAGCAGAAAGGAACTAGAATCTAACAGTAGCCTGACCAACCTTAGAAATAGATCTTCCCAGAAGGCCCTGATAAGAGCCTAGACAGTCAACACCTTCACTTTGGCTTTGTGAGGCTCAAGGCAAAGAAGTCATCGAAGTCCACCAGACTTCTGACCTACCAACTTATATGAAATAAGTTTGTGTTGTTTTAACCTAAGTTGGTGATAATTTATTAGAGCAAGGCAAAAGTTTTCTTAAATAGGTTACAAAAAGCACAAACTATAAAGGAAAATGTGAGTAAGTAGGACTTAGAAAACTAAAGACTTCATTTCTCCAAAAGATATTTTATAGATAATAAAAAGCAAACCACAGACTAAGAGAATATTTGCAAAATGTATCTGAAAAGGACTTGAACCTGGAATATATAAGGATCTCTTAAACAATGGTAAGACAAACTGCCCAGTTTTTTTTTTTTAATTTGGCTAAAGATGAATAGACATTTCACTGTAGAAGTGATACAAATGGCAAATAAGCATATGAATATTGTTCAGCATCATTAGTCATCAGGTAATTGGAAATTAAAGCTATAATGGCAATCATTACATACCCACTAGAATGACTAAAAGTTAAAAGTCTGACAATATCGTGTGTTGGCAAGGATGTGAAAGAAACTAGACCTCATACACTGTCGTTGGGAATATAAAATGATACTATTAATTGGGAAAATATCAGTTTCTTAAAAGTTAAACATAGACTTCGGGTCCGTACAAGAGTGCATAGACCTGTTTTGTTTGTTTGTTTTTGCTCCTCTATAAACTATGGAAATAACTAAGCTGAGCGCCAAAGAATTGATGCTTTTGAACTGTTGTGTTGGAGAAGACTCTTGAGAGTCCCTTGGACTGCAAGGAGATCCAACCAGTCCATTCTAAAGGAGATCAGTCCTGGGTGTTCATTGGAAGGACTGATGCTGAAGCTGAAACTCCAATACTTTGGCCACCTGATGCGAAGAATTGACTCATTAGAAAAGACCCTGATGCTGGGAGGGACTGGGGGCAGGAGGAGAAGGGGATGACAGAGGATGAGATGGCTGGATGGCATCACCGACTCGATGGACAAGAGTGTGAGTGAACTCCAGGAGTTGGTGATGGACAGGGAGGCCTGGCGTGCTGCAATTCATGGGGTCACGAAGAGTCGGACAACTGAGTGACTGAACCGAACTGAACTGAACTGAAGGAGGCAACCAAAGGAAAACTCTCAAAAATGTTAAGAGGGAGGTGAATTGATTTGGAACCTCATGACTGGAAAGACAACCTAAGTGGTAGGATTTAATTTCCCCACTGAACAGAAGATGGTGATCCAACCTAGCCATAGAAGAGAGTCAAGTAGTCGGTTCCTCTTACAGATCAAACAGAAGTCCCTCAAACTATGATAAGTCCCCTACATACAAACCTTCAAGTTGTAAACTTTCAGAGATGTGACACATATTTGCATGTCCAACCATGCTAGTTCATGTGTCTGGCGTACATTGTCCCTTGCACACATGCTCTATGAGTGGTTGTGCTTTTCTGTACTTGACAGTACTGTTGTGCAACATGAGGAGCTTACTAATTCCTTGAGGAGGCAGTTAGTTTTTGAGACACAGGTACATAGGATGGAACCTGAAATTTGCAGCAGCCATTCAGAATGCAACCTATGCTACCTTGCCATCTATGATGAGGAAAAAAGAGCTATCACCCAGACATCACTGCATCATTTTTTCAAGAAGGTAGATAAAATTGAATCCTGCAAGGAACCAGAACCTGTGCCAGCAACATCAGCTGTGAGTGAAACTGCAGCTTGCCCTCCATCTCCTGTTGCTGACAATCCTTCAGCTCTACCATTTCCCACCTCCTCTCCTTCCAGTCAGTAACCCTTCATGAGTTGACAGATCCTGTATGCCAGCCAAATTATTTGTGTGAAAAGTATTATAAACTTTTTATGGTATGGTACTATATAGTCTACTGTGTTAGTTAGGTACCCAGTCTAACTTCGTTCACTTTAAAACAAACTGGTCATATGAACAAGCTCTCTGAACGAAAATCATTTGTATGTAGGGGACTTCCTGTGTATGACACAAACCCAACACCATCAACAAAGGAGTTCTGGAACATTAAGCAGTAAACAACAAGCCCCACTTCCTCCCAGAAACCAGGTATTACAAGGGGTGACCAGTAGAGGGCATCCTACCATAAGCACCCAGACAAGGCAGCCTCTTGTTCTGATTGGCCTGAGTAACCCATCTTTTGCCAGAGACACCAGGGTGACTAGGGTAACTAGTGTGTGTGGGAGGGGAGAGAGGGCCAGGGTTTGGGGGGAGAGGAATGTCTCACTGTAATAAGCATGTGGCCTGTAGCGCAAAGATAAGGCAGCTCTAGAACAGAGAAACTTCTTAGTTCCTTGAGGCCAAAGACCTCTCATCCCAGAGAGAGACTCAGCATCCCAACCTAGGAAGACTCATTTTATCCCCTCAGGCAGCACTAGCAGAGAGCCCCAGTGGCACCAGTTAAAGCAGACCGAAAGTGAAGTTGCTCAGTCGTGTCCAACTCTTTGCGATCCCATGGACTGTAGCCCACCAGGCTCCTCTATCCATGGAATTTTCTAGGCAAGGGTACTGGAGTGGGTTGCCATTTCCTTTTCCAAAAGCTGACCGAAATGACACCACAAAGCTGCTAAAATTTAAACTGTCAGGGGAACCACTATCTAAAAAAGGAGGTTAAGACCTGTACACTAAACAGAACAGGATACCTGCCTGCGAAAATAAAAGACTTAGATAGGAACCTAAGCCTCCTAACAACAGAAAATCTTTATTCTAAGAACTAAGAAAATCACAACTCATGACAAAAGAATCACTGATACCAAGACCAAGTTTAAACAAATGTTAGAATTTCCGACAAGAAAATCCTAAGGACTCCACCCAGTCACTACTAGATCCAATCAATGACTTCCGTAAAGTTACAGGATACAAAATTATCATACACAAATTGCTAGCATTTCTATAAGCTGATGATGAATTATATGAAAAAGAAATAAAGAAAATGACCATATTTATAATAGTATCAAAACCAATAAAATGTTTAAGAATAAATTTATGTATAAAATAGATGACTAGTGGAAACCTATATAGCACAAGGAACTCTATACAATGCTCTGTGGTAACTTAGAAGGGAAGGAAATCCCAAAACGAGGAAATATATGCATATGTATAGCTGATTTATACAGTAGAAACTAACACAACATCGTCAAGCAACTATATTCCAATAAAAATGAAGAATGAAAAAAAGAATAAATTTTACCAAGGAGTTGAAAGAAGTAAACCCTAACCCTACTCAGCCTTCTCTGACACCATCCTCGTAAGTCAGGAAAGGGGATGATTGGGAATACTTTGTTATAACAAAGTGATTTGAGGGTAGAGGTCTGGACTTTGCTGGTGTGGTGGGATGCAGCCATAGTCATGGTGAAAGTGAAAGTGAAGTCGCTCAGTCGAGTCCGACTCTTTGCAACCCCACGGTCTGTAGCCTACCAGGCTCCTCCACCCATGGGATTTTGCAGACAAGAGTACTGGAGTGGGTTGCCATTTCCTTCTCCAGGGGGTCTTCCTGACCCAGGGATCGAACCTGGGTCTCCTGCATTGCAGGCAGACCCCTTACCATCTGAACCACCAGGGAAGCCCCTAGTAATGGTATTTTACGGTTTTTTGCTGGAATAGAGAGGTTATTCTCTAAAAGTTCTCTGTCTTGCTAGGTTTTCTCTTTTCTGGTCCTTTGGCTAGAGCTTGTGTGTGTGTGTGTGTGTGTGTGTGTGTGTGTGTGTGTGTGTTTGTCTGTCTGCACTCTTTGGCATCCCTGGGTTGTTGGCCTCTTCAGTTCTAAGTGCAGGATGTACAACACAAAAAGAAAACCCAAAGAACTGACCACCATTTTGTCACTTGGGTCTCGTGATATTGTGATTTATAATCAACATATATTTAGTCTTTGTTCCTATTTCTGGCACCTCTGCTTTGCTGATCTCTTCCAGCCTCTGCCCAGATGGCACCCACCCATCTGGGCCTTCATGGCCACTCTGTGTAAAGCAAATGCTCACTTTTACTCTCTCCATTCTATTCCCTTCTCTTCTTTTTTCCATAGTCCTGAGTGCAATCTTGAATGCTCATTTATTTTCCTATATTCTAAATGCAGGTGTCAGGTGAGGTAAGTCAGAAAAGTAGAACTGTCATATGACTCCTCCAATTAAAATAAATTAATAAAAAAGACACATGTGACACCCCTTATATGTGGAATGGAAAAAGAAATGATACAAATAAACTTACAAAACGGAATCAGAACCACAGATTTAGAAAATAAACTTACAGTTGCCTGGGAGAAGGATGGGAGGAAGGATATTTAGGGAGTTTGAAATGGATATGTACACACTGATCTAACATCTCAAAAAGGAAGAAACATTCTTCAGAAATTTCAATTTTTGTAGTTTCAAGTCTAAATTCTTCATCTGAAAGAAGAAGGGAGATAAAATTAATTCAACAGGACATATAAAATCAGACAGAAACCAAGCTCTATAGCCCACAATGAGTTGTTCTACTCTGATTGCTTGTCTAGACGTGGCACATCAGATCAGATCAGATCAGTCGCTCAGTCGTGTCCGACTCTTTGCGACCCCATGAATCGCAGCACGCCAGGCCTCCCTGTCCATCACCAACTCCCAGAGATCACTCAGACTCACGTCCATCGAGTCAATGATGCCATCCAGCCATCCCATCCTGTCGTCCCCTTCTCCTCCTGCCCCCAATGCCTCCCAGCATCAGAGTCTTTTCCAATGAGTCAACTCTTTGCACAAGGTGGCCAAAGTACTGGAGTTTCAGCTTTAGCATCATTCCTTCCAAAGAAATCCCAGGGCTGATCTCCTTCAGAATGGACTGGTTGGATCTCCTTGCAGTCCAAGAGACTCTCAAGAGTCTTCTCCAACACCACAGTTCAAAAGCATCAATTCTTCGGCGCTCAGCCTTCTTCACAGTCCAACTCTCACATCCATACATGACCACAGGAAAAACCATAGCCTTGACTAGACGGACCTTTGTTGGTAAAGTAATGTCTCTGCTTTTGAATATGCTATCTAGGTTGGTCATAACTTTCCTTCCAAGGAGTAAGCGTCTTTTAATTTTATGGCTGCAGTCACCATCTGTAGTGATTTTGGAGCCCAGAAAAATAAAGTCTGACACTGTTTCCCCATCTATTTCCCATGAAGTGATGGGACTGGATGCCATGATCTTCGTTTTCTGAATGTTGAGCTTTAAGCCAACTTTTTCACTCTCCACTTTCACTTTCAAGAGGCTTTTTAGTTCCTCTTCACTTTCTGCCATAAGGGTGGTGTCATCTGCATATCTGAGGTTATTGATATTTCTCCCGGCAGTCTTGATTCCAGCTTGTGTTTCTTCCAGTCCAGCGTTTCTCATGATGTACTCTGCATATAAGTTAAATAAACAGGGTGACAATATACAGCCTTGATGAACTCCTTTTCCTATTTGGAACCAGTCTGTTGTTCCATGTCCAGTTCTAACTGTTGCTTCCTGACCTCCATACACATTTCTCAAGAGGCAGATCAGGTGGTCTGGTATTCCCATCTCTTTCAGAATTTTCCACAGTTTATTGTGATCCACACAGTCAAAGGCTTTGGCAGAGTCAATAAAGCAGAAATAGATGTTTTTCTGGAACTCTCTTGCTTTTCCCATGATCCAGCAGACGTTGGCAATTTGATCTCTGGTTCCTCTGTCTTTTCTGAAACCAGCTTGAACATCAGGAAGTTCATGGTTCACATATTACTGAAGCCTGGCTTGGAGAATTTTGAGCATTACTTTACTAGTGTGTGAAATGCGTGCAATTGTGCGGTAGTTTGATCATTCTTTGGCATTGCCTTTCTTTGGGATTGGAATGAAAACTGACCTTTTCCAGTCCTGTGGCCACTGCTGAGTTTTCCAAATTTGCTGGCGTATTGAGTGCAGCACTTTCACAGCATCATCTTTCAGGATTTGGAATAGCTCAACTGGAATTCCATCACCTCCACTAGCTTTATTCGTAGTGATGCTTTCTAAGGCCCACTTGACTTCACATTCCAGGATGTCTGGCTCTAGGTCAGTGATCACACCATGGTGATGATCTGGGTCATGAAGATCTTTTTTGTACTGTTCTTCTGTGTATTCTTGCCATCTCTTCTTGATATCTTTTGCTTCTGTTAGGTCCATACTATTTCTGTCCTTTATCGAGCCCATCTTTGCATGAAATGTTCCTTTGGTATCTTTGATTTTCTTGAAGAGATCCCTAGTCTTTCCCATTCTGTTGTTTTCCTCTATTTCTTTGCATTGATCGCTGAAGAAGGCTTTCTTATCTCTTCTTGCTATTCTTTGAAACTCTGCATTCAGATGTTTATATCTTTCTTTTTCTCCTTTGCTTTTCGCTTCTCTTCTTTTCACAGCTATTTGTAAGGTCTCCCCAGACAGCCATTTTGCTTTTTTGCATTTCTTTTCCATGGGAATGGTCTTGATCCCTGTCTCCATGTCCAGTTAGAACTGGACATGGAACAGCAGACTGGTTCCAAATAGGAAAAGGAGTTCGTCAAGGCTGTATATTGTCACCCTTTTATTTAACTTATATGCAGAGTATATCATGAGAAACGCTGGACTGGAAAAAACACAAGCTGGAATCAAGATTGCCGGGAGAAATATCAATAACCTCAGATATGCAGATGACACCACCCTTATGGCAGAAAGTGAAGAGGAACTAAAAAGCCTCTTAATGAAAGTGAAAGTGGAGAGTGAAAAAAGTGTTCTATGGAATGAACCTCATTCCATAGTTCATCAGGCACTCTACCTATCAGATCTTGGCCCTTAAATCTATTTCTCACTTCCACTGTATAATCATAAGGGATTTGATTTAGGTCGTACCTGAATGGTCTAGTGGTTTTCCCTACTTTCTTCAATTTAAGTCTGAATTTGGCACTAAGGAGTTCATGGCACATAGTTGGTGCTTAATAAGCAATTGTGAAGAACATCAGGGTCTTATCCTATTAAGCACCTATTAGTTGAATCTGTATTGGTCATTATTTCCTTTCCCTATTGTCCTCATCCCTAGGTACTTCTTGTCTTGCCGCTGAAGCTACACTTCCCTTTCAGTTCAGTTCAGTTCAGTTCAGTTGTGTCCAACTATTTGCGACCCCATGAACCACAGCACACCAGGCCTCCCTGTCCATCACCAACTCCCGGAGTCCACCCAAACCCATATCCATTGTGTCGGTGATGCCATCCAACCATCTCATCCTCTGTCGTCCCTTTCTCCTCCAGCCCTCAGTCTTTCCCAGCATCAGGGTCTTTTCAGATGAGTCAGCTTTCCGCATCAGGTGGCCAAAATATTGGAGTTTCAGCTTCAACATCAGTCCCTCCAATGAACACCCAGGACTGATCTCCTTTAGGATGGACTGGTTGGATCTCCTTGCAGTCCAAGGGACTCTCAAGAGTCTTCTCCAACACCACAGTTCAAAAGCATCAGTTCTTTGGCTCTCAGCTTTCTTTATAGTCCAACTCTCACATCCATACATGACCACTGGAAAAACCATAGCCTTGAGTAGATGGACCTTTGTTGGCAAAGTAATGGCTCTGCTTTTTAATATGCTGTCTAGGTTGGTCATAACTTTCCTTCCAAGGAGCAAGCATCTTTTAATTTCATGGCTGCAGTCACCATCTGCAGTGATTTTGGAGCCCAGAAAAATAAAGTCAGCCTCTGTTTCCACTGTTTCCCCATCTATTTTCCATGAAGTGATGGGACCAGATGCCATATTAGTTTCTGAATGTTGAGCTTTAAGCCAACTTTTTCACTCTCCTTCTTCACTTTCATCAAGAGGCTCTTTAGTTCTTCTTCACTTTCTGCCATAAGTGAGTGAGTGAATCGCTCAGTTGTGTCCGACTCTTTGCGACCCCGTGGACTGTACCCTATCAGGCTTCTCTGTCCATGGGATTCTGCAGACAAGAATACTGGAGTGGGTTACCGGTTCCTTCCCCAGGGGATGTTCCCCACCCAAGGATCGAACCCGGGTCTCCCGCATTGGAGGCAGACGCTTTAACCTCTAAGCCACCAGGGAAGCCTGTGGCTTCTGCCATAAGGGTGGTATGATTTGCATATCTGAGGTTATTGATATTTCTCCCGGAAATCTTGATTCCAGCTTGTGTTTCTTCCAGTCCAGCGTTTCTCATGATGTACTCTGCATATAAGTTAAATCAGCAGGGTGATAATATACAGCCTTGACGTACTCCTTTTCCTATTTGGAACTAGTCTGTTGTTCCATATCCAGTTCTAACACTTCCCTTTAACTCTAATGTTAAGTCTTAGCACTTAAGGCTTACATTTACTGTGACATTATAAAGTTAAGCTTTTCTCAAATTTTATTCTCATTTCCTCAAAACAAACCAAAGAAATCAACCAATGTAACCTTATAGACAATGCTGCGATAATGTTCAAATTATATATGTGATTTCTGTGCTCAAAGCACACATGTAACACTCTTGGGCCAACAGATCCAATTATCTACAGCATTTCACTAGTACCCACAAATATATTCTGTTCCAGTAGGATCAGTTCAGTTCATTTCAGTCAGTCGTTTGTGTCCGACTCTCTGCGACCCTATGGGCTGCAGCACGCCAGGCCTCCCTGTCCATCACTAACTCCTGGAGTTTACTCAAACTCATAGCCAATGAGTCGGTGATGCCATCCAACCGTCTCATCCTCTGTCATCCTCTTCTCCGGCCCTCAGTCTTTCCCAGCATCAAGGTCTTTTCAAATGAGTTAGCTCTTCGCATCAGGCAGCCAAAGTATTGAAGTTAACAGCTTCAGCATCAGTCCTTCCAATGAACACTCAGGACTGATCTCCTTTAGAATGGAATGGTTGTATCTCCTTGCAGTCCAAGGGACTCTCAAGAGTCTTCTCCAACACCACAGTTCAAATTCATCAATTCTTTGGCACTCAGCTTTCTTCATAGTCCAACTCTCACATCCATACATGACTACTGGAAAAACCATAGCCTTGACTAGACGGACCTTTGGTGGCAAAGTAATGTCTCTGCTTTTTAATATGTTGTCTAGGTTGGTCATAACTTTCCTTCCAAGGAGTAAGCGTCTTTTGATTTCATGGTTGCAGTCAGCTTCACCATCTGCAGTGACTTGGAGCTCCCCCCACCCCAAAAAATAAAGTCAGCCACTGTTTCCACTGTTTCCCCATCTATTTGCTATGAAGTGATGAGACCAGATGCCATATTAGTTTTCTGAATGTTGAGCTTTAAGCCAACTTTTTCACTCTCCTTTTTCACTTTCATCAAGAGGCTCTTTAGTTCTTCTTCACTTTCTGCCATAAGGGTGGTGTCATCTGCATATCTGAGGTTATTGATATTTTTCTGGGAAATCTTGATTCCAGCTTATGCTTCATCCAGCCCAGTGTTTCTCATGATGTACTCTGCATATAAGTTAATTAAGCAGGGTGACAATATACAGCCTTGACGTACTGCTTTCCCGATTTGGAACCAGTCTCTTGTTCCATGTCCGGTTCTAACTGTTCCTTCCTGACCTGCATACAGATTTCTCAAGAGGCAGGTCAGGTGGTCTGGTATTCCCATCTCTTTCAGAATTTTCCCCAGTTTATTGTGATGCACACAGTCCAAGGCTTTGGCATAGTCAATAAAGCAGAAATAGATGTTTTTCTGAAACTCTCTTGCTTTTTCCATGATCCAGTGGATGTTGGCAATTTGATCTCTGGTTCCTCTGCCTTTTCTAAATCCAGCTTGAACATCTGGATGTTCACGGTTCACATATTGCTGAAACCTGGCTTGGAGAATTTTGAGCATTACTTTACTAGCGTGTGATATGAGTGCAATTGTGTGGTAGTTTGAACATTCTTTGGCATTGCCTTTCTTTGGGATTGGAATGAAAACTGACCTTTTCCAGTCCTGTGGCCACTGCTGAGTTTTCCAAATTTGCTGATATATTGAGTGAAACACTTGAACAGCATCATCTTTTAGGATTTGAAATAGCTCAACTGGAATTCCATCACCTCCACTAGCTTGGTCCATAGTGATGCTTTCTAAGGCCCACTTGACTTCACATTCCAGGATGTCTGGCTCTAGGTCGGTGATCACACCATCATGATTATCTCTGTCGTGAAGGTTTTTTTGTACAGTTCTTCTGTGTATTGTTGCCACCTCTTCTTAATGTCTTCTGCTTCTGTTAGGTCCATACCACTTCTGTCCTTTATTGAGCCCATCTTGAGTGAAATGTTCCCTTGGTATGTCTAATTTTTTTGAATAGATCTGTAGCCTTTCCCATTCTATTGTTTTCTTCTATTTCTTTGCATTGATCACTGAGGAAGGCTTTCTTATCTCTCCTTGCTATTCTTTGGAACTCTGCATTCAAATGGTTGTATCTTTCCTTTTATCCTTTGCTTTTGGCTTCTCTTCTTTTCACAGCTATTTGGAAGGCCTCCTCATACAGCCATTTTGCTTTTTTGCATTTCTTTTTCTTGGGGATGGTCTGGATCCCTGTCTCCTATACAATGTCATGAACCTCCATCCATAGTTCATCAGGCATTCTGTCTATCAGATCTAATCCCTTAAATCTATTTGTCACTTCCACTGTATAATCATAAGGGATTTGATTTAGGGCATACCTGTATGATCTAGTGGTTTTACAGTGATAAAATGTGGGCCACTGGAGAGCGAGTGGCAAACCACTTCAGTATTCTTGCCTTTAGAACCCCATGAACAGTATGAAAAGGCAAAAAGATAGGACACTGAAAGATGAACTCCCCAGGTCGGTAGGTGCCCAATATGCTACTGGGGATCAGTGGAGAAATAACTTCAGAAAGAATGAAGGGACGGAGCCAAAGCAAAAATAACACTGAGTTGTGGATGTGACTGGTGATAGAAGCAAGGTCAGATTCTGTAAAGAAAAGTATTCTATAGGAACCTGGAATGGTTAGGTCCATGAATCGAGGCAAACTGGAAGTGGTCAAACAGGAGATGGCAAGAGTGATATTTGACATTCTAGGAATCAGCAAACTAAAATGGACTGGAATGGGTGAATTTAACTCATATGACCATTATATCTACTAATGTGGGCAGGAATCCCTTAGAAGAAATGGAGTAGCCGTCATTGTCAGCAAAAGATTGTTAAATGCAGTACTTGGATGCAATCTCAAAAATGACAGAATGATCTCTGCTCAGTTTCAAGGCAAACCATTTAATATCACGGTAATCCAAGTCTCTGCCCTGACCTGTAATGCTGAAGAAACTGAAGTTGAACGGTGCTATGAAGATCTACAAGACCTTCTAGACCTAACACCCCAAAAAAGATGCCCTTTTCATTATAGGGGACTGAGATGCAGAAGTAGGAAGTCAAGAAATACCTGGAGTAACAGGCAAATTTGGCCTTGGAGTACAGAGTGAAGCAGGGGAAAGGCTAATAGAGTTTTACCAAAAGAACACACTGATCTTAGCAAAAACCCTCTTCCAACAGCACAAGAGAAGACACATGGACAGCACCAGATGGCCAACACTGAAATCAGATTGATTATATTATTTGCAGCCAAAGTCAGAGAAACTCTATACAGTCAGCAAAAACAAGACCAGGAGATGACTGTGGCTCAGATCATGAAATCCTTATTGCAAAATCAGACTTAAATTGAAGAAAATGGGGAAAACCACCAGACCATTCAGGTATGACCTAAATCAAATCCAGTAGGATCAGAATGCTAATCATTCTGTACAAAGATATGTTTATTGCTAGTTTGTGTGTGTGTATATATATATATATATATGCCCCTCTGCTTGTATTGCTTTTCTTGACTTGCTTTTCTTCTTGCCTACTTATTGAAAATATATGTGTGTGAGGATATGTATCTGGGAGAAACTAGTATAACATGCTCTGAAACAATACTTTTTCCCAACCTCTTCATACCACCTTCAAAGGTCTTTTTTCCCCCCATGAGTTCCTAATGCATTCACAGTAACACTGATTTTGACAGTGTCATATTCTTGGAGATATTTATTCTGAGCTGTTCAGATCTGTAATGAAAGCTCTCTAGAACTCCTGCACATCTGTGATTTTTTGCTGGATCCTGCTATTTTGATTTCACATTTCTTTCTCCAGTAGTTTCCTAAGAAAAGTATGAATAGGAGAGCAATTACTTTGAGACCATGCACGTCTGAAAATGTTGGTTTCTATACCAACACGTAATTAATAATTTTGTATAGTATAACAGTTCCAAGTTGGAAACAATTTTCCCACAAATTTTTAATGTATTGCTCTTTTATCTTCTAGGTTCCATTATTGCTGTTCAAGTCCAAAGCCAATTTGGTTACAGGTCTCTCATGTTCTTTTCAAACCCATATCTCATTGTGTCTCCTGCATTGGCAGGCGGGTTCTTTACCACTGACACCACCAGGGAAGCCCACAAATTATGGTATCCCTTGGTAAATGCTCCCTAGATGCTTGGTAGAATATTTATTCTGCTACTTGGGGATGGAGTGCTTAATAATTGCTGCTTAGATATTATTGTTTGAGGTGCTTCAAATCCACAGGAATAGGGAAGATGCCTGGGGCTGCTTTGGGTGATCAGCTCTGGTTGTTCCTGGCTTAATTCCAGGATACATCCCTCGGTTCCCCCTTTCCTCCTGACAGCTCTTTACTACCGAGAAGGCAATGGCAACCCACTCCAGTACTCTTGCCTGGAAAATCCCATGGACAGAGGAGCCTGGTAGGCTGCAGTCTATGGGGTCACTAAGAGTCAGACATGACTGAGCAACTTCACTTTCCCTTTTCACTTTCATGCATTGGAGAAGGAAATGTCAACCCCTCTAGTGTTCTTGCCTGGAGAATCCCAGGGACGGGGGAGCCTGGTGGGCTGCCGTCTATGGGGTCGCACAGAGTCGGACACGACTGAAGTGACTTACCAGCTCTTTACTACACAAGTCTACCTCATTTCAACATGGCCGCCCACAGGCCTGAGTGAGTACCTGGGCGCCGCCATATTGAATCAAATTTAAATCATTTAGAGCAGAGCAGAGTTCAGGAGAGCGCCATGTTGAATACTGGCAAATTTCCGCAGAGAAGCCACTGTTGAGCATGGGCATGTGGAGGCGGAGCTAAGAAATTCCACAACGGCAAGGAGGGAATCCAGAAAAAGGAAGTAGGTGGAGTTGTATTTCCTGTGACTCTGTGTGTGTGTGTGTATGTGTGTGTGTGTGTGTGTGTGTGTGTGTGCGCGCACGCGCGCGCACGCTCCGTCGCTTAGTCGTGTCCGATTCTTCGCGACCCCATGGATTGTAGCCCTCCAGGCTCCTCTGTCCATGGAATTTTCTGGAGCGGGTTGCCATTTCCTTCTCTAGGGGATCTTTGCCACCCAGGGATCCAACCAATGCCTCTTGCACCTTCTGCATTGGCAGGCAGATTCTTTACCACTGCGACATCTAAATGACCACTGTCTGGAAAGAGCATGGGTGAGGGGCTGGTGAGTGCAGGGAGCGTTGGGGTGGGGATTTAGTGGGAAAGTGTCGCTGATGTCCGTGATGAACAATGGGGAGGCGGTCAGTGGATGGAATAATAGCGGTCGGTGTGGTCTTGATGGTGGATTCCGGCAGGATTGGTGGGGTCTGTAATGGTGAATCCCTGGAGACATGGGGTGGGACTGATAGTGGATGGTGGAACTCCAGGCGGAGTGATGGGATCTATGGGACCTTTGTTGTTGGATCGGTGGGCAGGTTCTTGGATTCTGTGGGGGTAGGGTAACTGTGGGGCCTGAGAAATGAAGGATCTGAAGGGGAGAGATGGTAGATGGTCATTAATATCCTCTCTTTTTTTCTGCTTACTAGGTTGTTTCTATTTCTGATTTTTAAAAAATTATTGATGGAAATAAATAATAAATAATCATAATAGGAGTAGAAAAGAGTTTTGTTAGTATTATTTGAGCCAAACTGAGGACTGTAGCCCAGGAGACAGCTAGGAGGCTCTGAGGAATTGCTGGGTTGGAATATGGTTTTCAGCTTAGCCTTATAAACTTATCAGAACAAAGATCATATATCAAACACGACAGGGATACATTCCTTCAACGTTTTAAAGCAGCCAGATTTAATACTTATACAGTGAGACTGCAGGACCATGATGCCTGTTAAGGGGATGCTATAAGAAGGGAGTTACTTATTCTTATCTTCCAAACACCTTAATGGTTAAAGCAGATGTGCTGTGTGTGTTCACACAAAGTTCAGTCTGAACCATGTGTAAGCCAAAACGACTTCTCCGTGCCTCAATATGTGAAAGTTTTCTTCATGGTACACTTTGCTAGAGATTTAAAAATATATTGTTATGTGCTTTGTATCCCGGTTAGGAGCTACATTGTCGTTCCTAGTTATTTATGTATCATTTTTCTTCCTTTTTTTATTATCAGGAGTCTCAAGATTTATTTTATTGGTCATTTTGAAGTATTCATTATGTTTATACTCTCTACTATTTTTACATTAATTTTATCTTTTTAAAAAATGTTTTCTCCCCACTCCCCCATTTTCCCCCATTTTATGTAACTGTCATTCTTTCCCATACTGGATACATTTAGGGGTATGATATTTCTTTTATATGCATCTTTATTTTTGAAATGTGTAATTTCAGTTTGATGTTCCACTTTGATCCTGAGTTTCTTTATTCCTGAATTATTGCTATGTTTTGTTTATTTTTAATTTTATTGTATTTTCATAGACTGTAGACTGCAAAGTCTCAACTTTTAACAATTTATCAAGCTTTTTTTTAAAAAAATTTTTTTTTAATTGAAGGATAATTGCTTTACAGAATTTTGTTGTTTTCTGCCACACCTCAACATGAATCAGCTATAGGTATACATATATCCCCTCCCTTTTGAAACTCCCTCCTATCTCCCTCCCCATCCCACCACTCTAGGTTGATACAGAACCCCTGTTTGAGTTTCCTGAGCCATATAGCAAATTCCCATTGGCTATCTATTTTAAACATGGTAGTGTAAGTTTCCATGTTACTCTTTCCATACATCTCCCCTTCTCCTCCCTTCTCCGCATGTCCGTAAGTCTGTTCTCTATGTCTGTTTCTCCATTGCTACCTTGTAAATAAATTCTTCAAAGCCATTTTTCTAGATTCTATATGTGTGTTAGAATACGATATTTCTCTTTCTCTTTGTGACTTGAAGGCAAGCTACACAAGTTACAGTGAACTTTGTTCAATGGATATAAGAGAAAGCATATTTTCTGTGTGTGTGGTATAAACCTTTCCTAATGTATATTAAATATAGCTTGTTGGTATTTTTCAAGTCTTTTTTTTCTTATTTTTGGTTTACTTGATTCATCATATTTCCAAAGAGTTGCAGTAATAATTTTTTACTAATAATTCACTTTGTAGTTCTATGTGCTTTTTTACTAGTTTTGTTTGCATGTATATGGGGGAAAGGCATGCATAAATCTAATGGTTAATGCATTTTGTATTTTTAAAAATTTATTGGATGCTATTATTATAGGATCTGTCTTTTCAGTGAAAAGCAATTTCAACCTTGAATTTCATTTTGATATTTATATTGTTATTCCAGCTTTCACTTTCATTTGGATGATTTATCTTTGCCCAGGGCTTTATTTTGTATTTCTATTGCTCTCATTGTTTAGATCTACTGCTTGCAATAGATACACTTTGGTTTTTCCAAATCTAACCTATAATCTAGTCTGTCAATAGATAATTTTACCTTTTCAGTTTGGTGTAATAATGATTTACCCAATTTTATACCTTCCATTTTAATGTTTACTATTTATTTTAACTCACTGTTTTCTGATTTTCTTTTCCTTTTTCATTGGATTGACGAAATTTTTGTTCATTGTTTCCATTCTACACCCCAGATAACTTCTGATTTTTTCCTGAAATGTTTTGTCATATGATAATGTTATTACTTTTCCCTTTGATTACATTCTTATCATATCATCATCATTGTCCTTTTTAATAATTATATACCTTACAAAAGTTATTGCTGAAAAATATATTTCTGTTTGCTATTTCTCACCTGATTTATTTTACATTTATTTGGAATACTTTTGTGGGGTTTTTTTTCTCAGATAATGGTAAGAGATACTTTGTAAGTGCTTTCATTTTTGAAAATGTCTTTGGCCCTAACAGAGAAGTCATCCTTTAGATGCTACTTCTGATGTCACTTAGCATTCATTACTACAGATGAGGCATCTTGATTTTTTTAATTCTTTCTCTGTAAATAATCTGTTCATTCACTTGCACTTTAGATTTGGATGTGTTTTAGATTTTAAAATTTATCTTTAAAATTCAGGAATATTCATAGCTTTGTTCACTGATTGAGTTCCCAATTGTTTGTGTGTGTATGTAAATTTGTTAGGAAAACTAATGGTATAGGTCTACTGTGTGTGGATAGTGAGAGGAGTCCTTGGGTGATTTTTTCACGGCCCACTAAGGTGCAGGCCTGTCTGGAACTGGAGACTTGGGATTACCAATGGAGATGTATGGTGAGTAGTGTGGACCAAGAATGTGGCCTGCCATTTCAGTAAACAAAAGAGGTTGTGACCATCAAGCCATCAGCCACTGCTGCTACCCGCAGTTGTTCACCTTTAGGGGAATTCAGAATGGAGAAAAATAAGACATTGGTCCCAGATTGTTACAGTACTTATCAAAGGAACGATTTCTAATGAATGCAAACTCTTGCATTGTCCCATATATAGAAAAATGCTAAATTCATTAACTTGAGATGCCTGGATTTTCTTTAATTGACAGACAGTACTGGAAGGACTGATGCTAAAGCTGAAACTCCAGTACTTTGGCCACCTCATGCTAAGAGTTGACTCATTGGAAAAGACTCTAATGCTGGGGGGGAGAGGGGGCAGGAGGAAAAGGGGATGACAGAGGATGAGGTGGCTGGATGGCATCACCGACTCGACGGACATGAGTTTGAGTGAACTCTGGGAATTGGTGATGGACAGGGAGGCCTGGCGTGCTATGATTCATGGGGGTCGCAGAGAGTCAGACACGACTGAGTGACTGAACTGAACTGAACTGAACTGAATCTTTTGATATTCCAAATACTTGGTTTTTGTTTTGTTGCAAAAGCTCCCTTTTACTCTGGCTCCTCCTTTATCTCTTCAGAAAAGTCCCTGTTAGCTGTCTGAGGGGCTGTATCCTGGACTTAAGTCCTCAGTAAGTCTACTGAATAAAAATAATCCTCACCTTTTAGGGTGAGAATTTTTTTTCAGTCAACAGTAGTAATAAAGGTGTGGATGCCAGTTATTGGTGCATGCGGGATTGTGATATAATAAATACGTATTTTGATTTTCATCCACAGTTCCCAGCACAAGGCTCCTAACACCTTTCTAATTTCCTAAATGATAAGAGTTATAGGGACCTCTTTTATTTCTGTCTCTTGACGTAGCACTAGAGAGATAAAGGTGAAATTAGTAGGGTTTTTGTTGTTGTTGTTATAAATAATAAGTTACTTTGAAACACCCCTGAGTTTATTTTAATGAAATGATGTTTGGAAAGCCCCTAGTGAATCACTCAATGGGGATTGTTTGCCAGGGGAACCAAGCAAGTTCTTAAAGTTTTAGGGCTTGAAGTTGAGTAGGAAGTTGAACCACTAATGGCTAGTTATTTAAACAGTCATCTGTACATAGTGAAGTCTTCATAAAAACTCAAAAGAATGGAGTTTGGAGAGTTTCTAGATTGAACATGTAGAGATTCTGGAAGAGCAATGCACTCCTTCTGACATATCTTGCATATCCATCTCTTCTACCTGGCTGTTTCTGAATTATATTCTCTTATAATAAATTGGTAATCTAATAAGTAAAATATTTTCTTGAGTTCTATGAGCTACTCTAGAAAATTAGTGTAATATGAGGGAACCTCATGGGAACATCTAATTGTAGCCAGTTGGTCAGAAACACAAGTAAGAACCTGAACTTGTTGTTGGCATCTGAATTTGGGGTGGGGACAGTCTTATAGGACTGAGCCCCTAACCTGTGTGAATAATGCTAAAACTCTAAGTAGATGGTGTGAGAATAGAAGAAAAACACACAGGAGGAGTTTTTCCTTTTCAGCGCATGGGATTGATTGACGTAGAGTCAGGACCATGGGGTACAGTTATTGGAGGCTCTGTGATCAGGAACTATAGAATGAATGATTATGATCTTGTAGAGAGAACAATGGTGGCTTGAAGTGAGATCTTTGTTCCCTGCCCAAGAATTGAACCTGGGTGAAAACCAGGAATCCTGTCCACTCCACCAGCAAGAGCCAGAAGCAGAGTTTCCCTGGCTTTTGCCCTATTTGAAAGCAAAAATGTTTTAAGGAGGCAAAAACTGTAAAAAAACAAAACAAAAACCAGTATAAAGTTTATTATTAGAGACACAGCATAACATGTGGTAGAGTTTGTTTAGTTAAGACATAGCAAGGTAGAGATACATGCCTGGAGAGAAAGAGTGTGGGCATCCCCACTAGTGAGGAGGAGCACAGTAAAGAGACAGTTACATCTTTTATATAGGGCAGTTCTAGGTTTTTGTTTGCCTTTGACCAGTTATCTCACTTTTTTCCCTCATAACTGACCTGACCTAGGTCCTCCCTCATATGTGTGCACATCTTTTTGCCAAGGTGGGTTCCAGTGCAGCAACCTATGGGAAGGTTGACACCACCTCTTATGTGTGGTGCTCCCTCCCTTTTTGACTGCTGAGGAAACTTTCTGTGCATATATAGATAAGGAAGTGTTCTTGACCTCAAGAATGAGAAATATGTGGTCTCTTTATCTGAGCAGGACTCAGCTCCTCTCTGCCATGGCCAGGACTGCTATCTTAAAGTAGCCACTGGAGGCAAAGTACAGGTATTTAACTTGTTCCTGTTGTTATTTCTATCTGGAAGTGTAAATAGGATGCTGGCTGTAAATGTCTAACCTGGAGCCCATCTATCTCCTGCCTCATTTGGGGCCTGTGAGCAGTAGAACATGAAAACCAGTGATTCTGATCTGTGAGTAATGGCTGCTGGGGTGAGGTCAGTGTGCAATGATTGGCAGTTGGAAAAGAAAGTTTAGGAGTGGGAGTGAGGAATTGAGTACCAGGGATGGGGATGAAAACTAACCAATCTGATCACAAGGACCACAGCCTTGCCTAACTCAATGAAACTATGAGGCATGCCATGTAGGGCCACCCAAGATGGACGGGTCATGGAGGAGAGTTCTGACAAAACGGGGTCCACTAGAGACCACTAGGGTCCATGGAGAAGGAAATGGCAAACCACTTCAGTATTCTTGCCTTGAGAACCCCATGAACAGTATGAAAAGGCAAAAAGATAGGACACTGAAAGATGAACTCCCCAGGTCGGTAAGTGCCCAATATGCTACTGGATCAGTAGAGAAATAACTCCAGAAACAATGAAGAGACAGAGCTAAAGCAAAAACAACACCCAGTTGTGGATGTGACTGGTGATGGAACTGAAGTCCGATGCAGTAAAGAGCAATATTGCATAGAAACCTGGAATGTTAGGTCCATGAATCAAGGCAAATTGGAAGTGGTCAGACAGGAGATGGCAAGAGTGAATGTCGACATTCTAGGAATCAGCAAACTAAAATGGATTGGAATGGGTGAATTTAACTCAGGTGACCATTATATCTACTACTGTGGGCAGGAGTCCCTTAGAAGAAATGGAGTAACCATCATAGTCAACAAAAGAGTCTGAAATGCAGTACTTGGATGCAAACTCAAAAATAACAGAATGATCTCTCTTCATTTTCAAGGCAAACCATTCAATACCACAGTAATCCAAGTCTATGCCCTGACCAGTAATGCTAAAGAAGCTGAAGTTGAATGGTTCTAGGAAGACCTACAAGACCTTCTAGACCCAACACCCCAAAAAGATGCCCTTTTCATTATAGGGGACTGGAATGCAAAAGAAGGAAGTCAAAAAATACGTGGCTATGCTAAGTCACTTCAGTCATGTCCGACTCTGTGCGACCCCATAGACGGCAGCCCACCAGGCTCCCCCGTCCCTGGGATTCTCCAGGCAAGAACACTGGAGTGGGTTGCCATTTCCTTCTCCAATGCATGAAAGTGAAAAGGGAAAGTGAAGTCGCTCAGTCGTGTCCGACTCTTAGCGACCCCATGGATTGCAGCCTAACAGGCTCCTCCATCCATGGGATTTTCCAAGCAAGAGTACTGGAGTGGGGTGCCATTGCGTGGAGTAACAGGCAAATTTGTCCTTGGAGCACAGAACGAAGCAGGGCAAAGGCTAATAGTGTTTTGCCAAGAGAACACACTGGTCTTAGCAAACACCCTCTTCCAACAACACAACAGAAGACCTACACATGGACATCACCAGATGGTCTATACCAAAAATTACCTATAATTTTCCCATCATCCAAATGTTATATCTGTTAACATATTAATATATTTCCTTCCAGATGATTTTCTCTGTGTGCATGAATGCATTCATGTATGTGTTCATGTGTACATACACACATATTATTCAATGAAAATGGACCCATACTGTTTGGTACATCTTTTTATTTTTACTTACCATTTTATTTTTCTATAGTACTTTAATTTTACGTAATATTGTATACTATGGATGCCCTGTAAAGTATTTAAGCTGTTCATAATTATTGGGTATCAAGATGTTTCTAATTTTCTTTTTTTTTTTTTTTGTATTAGCCATGCTGTGGTAAAACTCCTGCATTTAAATCTTTGTACAGTACAGGATGATTTTTTTGTGATATGGTTCTACAAATAAGTTTTTGGGTCAGGTTCATGGACAGTAAATGACATTGACACGTTTCCTTCTCTCGTGTCCCTCTGTCAATCTGTTTTCTCAGATCTCTGCCCCTTTCCCAGAAGAGCCAGAAATGACCAAGTCCCTGGTAAGTTCTTATTTGTTCATTTATTTATTTCTTTACTTTTCAGTGAGTTTTAGAAGGTATCTATTAACCCATATAGTGAATGGACAAGTGTAAATAAATAAAAACTAAGATCAAAGACAGTAAAAAGAGACTATCAGCTCCAAGTCAAGCTTGGATTATAGGTATATGTGAGTTGTGTGACTTAACAGTTATGAACTTTGAACTACAAAATTGTCTCTGATCTTCATGAAAGACAGAAATAATGGAAATGAAATACATGCATTATATTGTTAAAAAGTAATTTATTTCATCTATAATAACTACTTCCTGGTTCTTGATGTTTGAGAAAATTTTTGATAGATTTTTTTTTTACTTTATATTTTATATTGAAGTATAGCCAGTTAACAATGATGTGATAGTTTCAGGTGGACAGCAAAGGGATTCAGTTGTACATATACATGTATGCATTCTCCCCCAAACTCTGCTCCCATCCTGGCTGCAACATAACATTGAGCAGACTTCCCTGTGCTCTACAGTAGGACCTTGTTGGTTATCCATTTTAAATATAGCAGTGTGTATATGTCAATCACAAACTTCCTAACTATAACTATTCCTTCCCCGTATTCTTTCCCCCATCCCGCCCCGCCCCGGCATCTAGGTTTGTTCTCTAAGTCTGTTTCCATTTTGTAAATAAGTTCGTGGGTACCAGTTCTTTTTAGATTCTGCTTAGAAGGGGTATCATACACTATTTATCCTTCTCTGTCTAACTTACTTCACTAAGTATGACAATCTCTAGGTTCATCCATGTTGCTGCAAATGGCATTATTTCATTCTTTTTAATGGCTGAGTAATATTCCATTGTATATATATACACCATATTTTCTTTCTCCATTCCTCTGTAGATGGACATTTAGGTTGCTTCCATGTCTTAGCTATTGTAAACAGCACTGAAACAAACTCTGGGGGTGCATATATCCTTTTGGACCATGATTTTCTTCAGGAATCTGCCCAGGGATGGGATTGCAAAGTCATATGGTAGCTATATTTTTAGGTTTTTAGAGAAGCCACCATAATGTTCTCCATAGTGACTGTGCCAATTTGCATTCCCACCAACATTGTAGGAGGGTTCCCTTATCTCCACACTCTCTCCAACATTTATTCTTTGTGGATTTTTTTGATGATGGCCACACTGACTGGTGTGAATCGTATCTCATTGTAGTTTTGATTTACATTTCTATAGTAATTAGCGATGTTGAGCTCTTTTCATGTGCCTCTTGGTCATCTGTATGTCTTCTTTGAAGTAATGTCTATTTAGGTCTTCTGCCCATTTTTTGAGTGAGTTGTTTGTTTTGATTATGTTAAACCTCATGAGCTGTTTGTAAAGTTTGGAGACGAATCCCATGTCAGTCACATCATTTGCAAACATTTTATCCCAATCTGTGGGTTTTCTTTTCATTCTGTTTTTTGTTTTCTTTGCTGTGCAAAATATTTTAAGTAGGCCCCATTTGTGCATTTTTATTTTTCTTTCCATTATTTGGAGAGACAGATAAAAAAGATATTGCTACATTTATGTTGAAGATTGTACTGCTTATGTTTTCCTCTAGGAGTGTTATAGTGTCTGGTTTCACATTTAGGTCTTTAATCCATTTTGACATTATTTTTGTGTATGGTATTAAAGAATGATTTTTTTTTACAGGTAGCTGTCTAGTTCCCCCAGCACCATTTGTTGACGAGACTGTCTGTCCAACATTGTATTGTCTTGCCTTCTTTGTCATAGATTAACTGACCAAAGGTGTATGAATTTACTTCTGGGTTTTCTGTTCAGTTCCACTGATCTATATTTCTACTTTTGTCAGGAAGTCTGATTCCTCCAGCTTCGTTTTCCTTTCTTAAGATTGCTTTGGCTGTTCAAGGTCTTTTGTGTCTCCATACAGATTTTGAGATTTTTTTGTTCTGTGCTGTGCTGTGCTTAGTTGCTCAGTCATGTCTGACTCCTTGCGACCCCATGGACTGTACCCACCAGGCTCATCTGTCCATGGGGATTCTCCAGGCAAGAACACTGGCGAGGGTTGCATTCCTTGCACCTGGGGATCTTCCCAATCTAGGGATCGAACCCAGGTCTCCCGCATTACACGCGGATTCTTTACCGTCTGAGCCACCAGGAAAGCCGTAGTTCTGTGAAAAATGCCATTGGTCATTTGATCAGGATTGCATTGAATCTGTAGATTGCTTTGGGTAGTATATTCATTTTGACAATATTAATTTTTCCAGTCCACAAACATGATATATCTTTTCATCTGTTTGTGTCTTCTTCAGTTTCCTTCATCAACACCTTATAATTTTCAGAGTATAGGTCTTTAGTCTCCTTAGGTAGGTTTATTCATAGGTAGTTTATCCTTTTGATATGATGGTAAATGGAATTGTTTCTTGAATTTCTCTTTCTGATCTTTTGATGTTATTGTATAGAAATGCAACAGTTTTTTTGTGTGTATTCATTGTGTAACCTGCAACTTTACTAGGTTCACTGATGAGATTTAATAGTTTTGTAGTAGTGTCCTTAGGGTCTTCTATGAATAGTATCATGTCATTTGCAAACAGTGACAGTTGAACTTCTTCATTTTCTATTTGGATTCCATTTGTTTCTTTTTCTTCTCTGATTGCTGTAACTAGGACATCCAGAACTATGCTGAATAATAGTGGTGAGAGCAAACATCCTTGTCTTATTCCTGATCTTAGAGAAAAAGCTTTCAGCATTTCAACATTGAGTATGATGTTAAGCAGTAGATTTGTCATATATGGCCTTTATTATGTTGAGGAATGTTCCCCCCATGCCCACTTTCTGGAGAGTTTTTATCATAAAAGGGTGCTGAATTTTGTCTTTCTGCATCTACTGAGATAATCATATGGTTTTTATTCTTCAGTTTGTGTGTCACATCGATTGATTTGCAGATATTGAAAAATCCTTGCATCTGTACATGAATCCCACTTGATCATCGTGAATGATCTTTTTAATGTATTGTTGGACTTGGGTTGTTAGTATTGTGTTGAGGATTTATGTCTCTAACATTCATCATTGATATTGGCCTGTGATTTTCTTTTTTTTGTGGTATCTTTGTCTGATATTGATCACAGGGTGATGGTGGCATCAGAGAATGAGTTTGGAAGTTTTCCTACAGCTGTAATTTTGTGGAACACTTTCAGAAGGTTAGGTGTTTTGTTGCTATTGTTTTTCAGTCAGTAAGTCATATCCGACTCTTTGTAACCCCATGGACTGCAGCACACCAGTCTCCTCTGTCCTTCACTATTTCCCGGAGTTGGCTCAAATTCATGTCCATTGAGTTGGTGACGCTAGCTAATCATCTCATCCTCTGTTGACTGCTTCTCCTCCTGCCCTCAATCTTTCCAGCATCAGGGTCTTTTCCAGTGAGTCATCTCTTTGCATCAGGTGGCCAAAGTATTGGAACTTCAGCATCAGTTCTTCCAGTGAATATTCAGGGTTGATTTCCATCAGGATTGACTGGTTTGATTACCTTTCAGTCAAAGGGACTCTCAAGAGTCTTCTCCAGCTCTACAATTTGAAAGCATCAGTTCTTTGGCACTCCCTCTTCTTTACAGTTCAACTCTCCCATCTGTCCCTGACTACTGGAAAAATCATAGCTCTGACTAAGGGACCTTTGTTGGCAAAGTGATGTCTCTGCTTTTTAATATGCTGTCTAGGTTGGTCATAGCTTTCCTTCCAAGGAGCAAGTGTCTTGTAATTTCATGGCTGCAGTCATTGTCCACAGTGATTTTGGAGCCCAAGAAAATAAAATCTGTCTTTATTTCCACTTTTTCCCCTTCTATTTGTTGTGAAGTGATGGGACCAGATGCCATGATTTTAGCTTTTTGATGTTGAGTTTCAAGCCAGCTTTTTCGATCTCTTTCACCTTCATTAAGAGGTTCTTTAGTCCTCTTTACTTTCCGCCATTAGAGTGGTATCATCTGCATATCTGGGGTTGTTGATAATTCTCCCAGCAGTGTTGATTCCAGCTTGTGATTCATCCAGCCCAGCATTTCACATAATGTACTCTGCATGTAAGTTATACACATGGGGTGAACATAGCCTTGTCATATTCCTTTCCCAGTTTTGAATCAATCAGTTGTTCTATGTCTGGTTCTAATGACTGCTTCCTGATCTACATACAGATTTCTGTATGTAGATAAGGTGATCTGGTATCCCCATGTCTTTAAGAATTTTCCACAGTTTGTTGTGATCTACACAATCAAAGGGTTTAGTGTAGATCAGAAGTAGATATTTTTTGGAATTCCCTTGCTTTCTCCATGATCCAGTGAATGCTGGCAATTTGGACTCTGGTTCTCCTGCCTTTTCTAAACCCAGCTTGTACATCTGGAAGTTCTTGGTTCATGAACTGCTGAAACCTAGCTTGAAAGATTTTGAGCATAACCTTGCTAGCATGTGAAATGAGTGCAATATAAATATCTTTACAATATGTTAACATATATTAGGTAATGACAGTTAACACCAATCATAAATATTAATATAGTGCTTACTGTATGCTAGGCATTGTAAACACACACTCTTTCTCTCAGCTGATTTAATCACATCCCTTTTGAGGTATCTATAATCATTATCCTCATTTTACAGAGAAGGAAGTAGGTCCACAGAGAAGTTAAGTAAATTGCTCTGGGTTGTACTGCTAGTAAGTGGTGAAACCAGGAGTAAAACCCAAGCAATTTGGCTCCAGAATACAGGCTCTTTATTTCAGCAGTTGAAAGAAACTTCCCTTGGAGTTCTTGACATTACCGAAGTTGCTCTCTCTTTGATTCTCATGCACTGACTTGGGGGGGGTCTTCTCTTGGCATGCTGCTAGGAATTCCTTTCATGTCTCTCAAGTATTGGATCTCTTGTTTTTTGGCTCTTTCTTGATTCGTGCTTTCATTTTTAGAGAATATTATCCAGAAAGTATTGTATGGGAATTAGGTTTTTTGAGACCTTGCATGTCTAAAAGTATTTTTATTTGACCCTCAGTAATTTCATAGCTAATTCTAGATTGTAAGTCATTTTTACTCAGAAATTTTAAGACATTCTTTCTACTTTAATCATCCCACCTTTTCTTACTGGATGTGAAAACAAGATCCAGATAATAAATTTGTGTTGTTTTAAGTTTGCAGTAATTTGTTGCAGTAGCAATAGGACACCATTACAGATTTTGGTACCTGGACATGGAATGATGCTGTAACAAATACCCCAAAATGTCAAAAGACTTTGGAATTTGGTAATGAATAAAAACTGTAAAAAATTTGAAGTGTATAATAGCAATAGCCTAGATTTCCTTGAACAGACTGATAATAGAAATATTGTTGTTAACTCTGCCAGAGAACTCAGAAGAAAGTGAGGAGCACAGTAGGAAAAAAACTATATTGTTTTATAGAATATCTCATTATTTTATTTTATTATTATTTTTTTTATAATAGCCCTCATAGAAAAATGTTATTGGAAAGCAGGGAAAACTACCAAGATATGAATGAAGACAAAAAATAAAAAAAGTTCAGACAGAAAGTGTATGACCTTGGTTTAAGTGGAAATGGAACCGTTTGGTGGTTTGTAGCTAGTGACCTATATTTTCACTTTGTGGCACTGCTGCTGCTACAGCTAAGCCGCTTCAGTCGTGTCTGACTCTGTGCGACCCCATAGACGCCAGCTCACCAGGCTCCTCTGTCCACAGGATTCTCTAGGCAAGAATACTGGAGTGGGTTGCCATTTCCTTCTCCAGAATATCTCATTATTTTAAACAGACAGTTGACAGGAATACAGGTGTTAAAGGTGCTTCTGGTGAAGACTCAGAAGGAAATGAGAAATATGTTACTGGAAAGTAGGGGAGGGAACATCTCTGGTATATAGTAGCAGAAAGCTTAGCTGGATTTTTTCCTGTAGTTATATGGAAAGCAGATTTGTCAGTGATGGACTTGTGTTTTTCTCTGAGGTGATTTCAAGCAGAGGATTGGAGATGTGGCCTGGTTTCTTTTTCCTGCTTACAATAAAATATGAATATTAAGCAATAGATTGGAGGAAGAACTGTTAAGCAAAAAGGAACTAGACTTGATGATGTGGGATATTTGGGGGCTATCAAGATTACAAAAGATGCTATAATTAGTTTCACTATAGGAAAGGATGTTCTTGAGAGAAAGTCAAGGGTGTGGATAGATGCTTTATATATGAATATTTTTCTAGGTTTTTAGGTGTTTAGCAAGATGAACAGGGTAGAATGTACCTTACTAAATTTTTTTAGCTGAAAGTCTCAGTCTTTGGTGTTAACTTGACTGTTTAGTTTATTTACATTTAATGCAATTACTGATATATTTGTATTTATATCCAGTTTTATTAGTTTCATATTTGAAATGTCTAATACTATTTTTCCACTCTTTTCTTGACTTTCTTTTAGATTAGTCAAAGTTTTAATTTTTATTTTGTTAGCTTGTTTGTGATGCATTCTTTTGTTTCCCTAGATACTATAATATCCATCTTTAACTTATTATTATCTTACCCCCTTCTTAATAGATGCTAAAACATCTTAATTCCATTTACTGCCTCTCATTTTTACATTATTATTTTTATACATTTGAATTCTACATATGTTTTAAACTTCACAAGATATTATTATTACTGTTTTTGCATAGTCAGTATTTACAGTTTTATAAAGTGGGATTTGAGAAACTTTTTGAGTCTTTGAGTTGATGTCATTTACCTTTCCTTTTCAAATTTTGCTTCTGCCTCATATTCTTCCTCTTTGTTGTCTCAGACAACAATATGTTTTTCCTTTCCAAGGTGTTGTACATGTGATACATCACATGCTCTTCTGCTTTTTTTATTTAAAAAACCTCTGTGGTTCAGTTTGGATATCTTCCGTTTGCTTGTCTTCCATTTCAGTAATTCTGTTCTTCTGCTATTAAACCCCTCTCAGTTCTTAATTTTAGATACTTAATTTTTCAGTTTTCATTTTTTTTAGTATAAGTTCCATTTCTCTGATGAAATTCTCCACCTTTTCATCTAATTCCAAAATCCTGTGAGACTCTTTCTATTGAATTTGTTTTCCTCTGGCTTTAGATATTTTGTTCTGTTTTTTGATAGGCATTTCTTTTATTGTATCAAAACACATATAAAACACTGTTAAGGATCTAGATTATGGTATCTTTCTCAGTTATTTAACTTATATGCAGAGTACATCATACAAAATGCTGTGCTGGCTGAAGCTCAAGCTGAAATCAAGATTACTGGGAGAAATATCAATAACCTCAGCTATGCAGATGACACCACCGTAATGGCAGAAAGCAAAGAGGAGCTAAAGAGCCTCTTGATGAAGGTGAAAGAGGAGAGTGAAAAAGCTGGCTTAAAACTCAACATTCGAAAAAAACTAAGATCATGGCATATGGTTCCATCACTTCACAGCAAATAGATGAGAAAAAATGAATACAGTGACAGATTTTATTTCTTGGGCTCCAAAATCACTGCAGATGGTGACTAAAGCCTTGAAATTAAAAGACACTTACTCCTTGAGAGGAAAGCTATGACAGACCTAGAACGTTAAAAAGCGTGTTAAAAAGTGTGTTAAAAAGCAGAGACATTATTTTGCCAACAAAGGTCCAAATAGCCAAAGCTGTGATTTTTCCATTAGTCATATATGGATGTAAGAGATGGACCATAAAGAAGGCTGAGCACCAAAGAATGTTGCTTTTGAGGGGTGGTGGTAGAGAAGACTCTCGAGAGTCCCTTGCACTGCAAGGAGATCAAACCAGTCAATCCTAAAGGAAATCAATCCTGAATATTCATTGGGAAAGATTAAGGGCAGGAGGAGAAGGGGATGACAGAGGATGAGATTGTTGGATGGCATCATTGACTCAATGAACATGAGTTTGAGCATACTCCAGGAGATACCAAAGGACAGGGAAGCGTAGTTTGTTGCAGTCCATGGGGTCACAAAGGGTCAGACACGACTTAATGACTGAACAATAACAAACTTTCTCAGGAGAGGATTCTTGTTTCCCTTAGCAGATAGAGTGGAGGATGAACACCTTTGTCTAGTCAAGCAGTGTTAGGTTGAATCAAGACTAAGTTGAAGCTCTGATAATAGTCTACCTCTGGTTCACTCTGACCATCCAGGATTTTCAGCTGAGAGCCCAGTTTGCCCTCTGTGGACCCTCCTCTTGATAAGTGCCAACAGTGTTTTCTTATCAGACTACTAACATTTTGCCTTGCTTTTCAGAGGCTATCTGCTTAAGTGTTTAGTCTTCTGCTCCTACAGCCCTAGAATTTAGCAGATGTCTTAGGGGGAAAACCGTCCATGTGTTTGAATTCTGGTTTCTCTATCACCCAACTTTAGTCTTCTGCTGGTTCAAAGCCTGGGTTTTCACCTTTTACCACACCCAGAATTGATAAATACTCCTAGTGTAAAAGTGGTTACGTACATCAACTTAAACCTTCAATGTTGTCTGTAGAGTCTTGGCACCTAACTGCTTCCAGTATTTTCAAACAGATAGTTTCAGTATTTCATCTGGCAAGTATAGTTATTCCTGGAAGAAACCCTGGACCATCACAAACTCTTGTATGCCATCTGGATATGACAGTGCCTCAAAAGGGTCACCTAAGTGTATCATATGTACTGTCCATTTAAAGTGTACATTCAATCATTTTTAGTATATTCATGGAGTTGTGCAATCTTTATCCAGTTTTAGAACACTTTCTTTCCCTCCCCTATCCAAAGTCATACCTTTTAGCTGTTCCTACCTCCCTCCCCACCACATCCTTCCATTACCCTGGGAAACCAGCAGTCTTCTTCCTGTCCTAATAGGTTTGCTTGTCCTGGACATCTCATGTAAATGGAATCATATAATATGTGGTCTTTTGTGATTGGCTTATTTCACTTAGCATAATATTTTCAAAATTCATTCACAGTATAGCATAAATCAGTATTTCATTCCTCTCTATGGCTGAATAATCTCTTTTATGAATATGCCACATTTTGAAATTCATCATTGGTTGATACCCTGGGTTGTTTCTGTTTTTGACTATTAAGAATAATGCTACTATGAACATTTCTATATAAGTTTTATGTGAATGAATGTTTTGATTTCTCTTGGGTATATACCCAAGAAGTGGAACCATTAGCTCATATAACTCCTTTTGAGGAAGTGCCAGACTGTTTTACCTTCCCACCTTTACTATATGAGGGTTCCAATTTCTCCACTTCCCCACTGGCACTTGATATTATGTGTCCTTTTGTTTTTTATTATTATAGCCATCCTAGTAGGTGCATTTTCCTGATGACTAATAACTAATGACTGGAGCATTTTTTAAATTTCAGAATTCAAGATTTAATTGCATTTATTATTTTGCTACAAAAATAATCAAAATACAAATACACACAAGCAGAGCATTTTTTATTTTATAATCATCTTAGTGAATTTGAAGGGGTATCTTTGAATTTTGATATCCCTTTTGACTATATTGATCTGTATTGAGAACCTTTTGTGCTTTTTGGCCATTTGTATATCTTCCTTGGAGATATGTATATTCTTTCTTGGTCCATTTGTTTATTTGACTGTGCCAGGTCTTAGCTGTGGCATGAGGGATGTTCGAGCTTTGTAAGCAGAATCCAGGATCTTTTGTTACTGCATGTGGAATCTAGCTCCCTGACCAGGGATCAAACCCAGGCCCCCTGCATTGGGAGCATGGAGTTTTAGCCACTGGACCATCAGGGAGTCCCCTTGGTCCATTTTTAATTGGATCATTTATCTTTTTATTGAGTTGTAAGAGTTCTTTATATATTCTTTACACAAATCCTTTATCAGATATATAATTGCAGACATTTTCCCATAGTCTTTGAGTTGTTTTTACTTTCTTTTTTAAGTAAACATTTTGTTTGTTCTGTTTTTTTTGTTGTTGTTGTTGTTATTTTTCTTTGTTTATTTTTCATTTTTGGCCATTGGGTATAGCATGGGGATCTTAGTCCCCCTACCAGGCGTTGAACCCATGCCCCCTGAAGTGGTGGTGCAGAGACCTAACACTGGACTGTCAGCAAATTCCCTTACATTATCACTTTCTTAATGGTATCCTTTTTAGTGCAAAGTTTTACATTTTGATAAAGTCCAGTTTATCTGTTTTTTCCTTTGGTTGCTTGTGCTTCTGATTTTATATCTGAAAAATCATTGCCTAAGTGAAGTGTTAATGAAATATGGCATACATGGAAAAGAATGCAGAAATCAGGTTTGCAGCTTGATGAGTTTTCACTTTATTCTTTTGTAACCAGCATGCAGATAAAAACAAAACCTCAGAATGTTATTAGAGCCACAGAAAGAATGACCTGATACTTTTAATATTTATTTTTCCCTTGAAATAATAATGTCAAATTTAGATATTTAGTGAGAAGCTTATATGTTGTATCATGTTAAAAATTATTAAAAATAAGTTCATAAATATCTTGCTCTTATCCTACAGTCCTGATACTTTTCATTGAATAAACATGTGTTTTTCCAGGGATCAGTGTCTTTCAAAGATATATCTGTAGACTTCAGCAGGGAGGAGTGGCAACAATTGGACCTTGCTCAGAAAAGTCTATACAGGGATGTGATGCTGGAAAACTATTTCAACTTGATCTCAGTGGGTAAGCACAGCTCTGCTGGGTAAGGCTGTACCTAACTGAACGTATTTTTTTTTTTTTTTTCTCCTTAGTGGAATTTCTGAAATCTGGTGTTTCTAAGGCATGTGGGACTTCTAAAGCCTGTAGGACATCTGAAGTGTGTAATAGTTTTGTCCTTATTTTGTTCTATGTTTTTAACAATCTCTTTTGGACATTAAGAATATACTTCTGTTCCCCGTGAACTTTTCTGAAAAGTAAATGGAGGGCTTTGTTATTTCCTATCATCAGGGTTTCAAGTTCCCAAAGCAGAAGTCATTTTCAGCTTGGAGTGGGGAGAAGAACCATATATGTGGAATGGCAAAATCTCAAGCCAGGGCTGTCTAGGTGAGTAGGAACCAAAAGCATAGGAGATCGTATAACCAAATCAGTTTTGCTGGCAGAGTTTGGCAACTTTGAAGTGCTTTTAATATGATATTTCTCTAACATTCTGAACTTTTGAAACTGCATGGATAGAGTTGATATTGGTCTCTTAGACATCTAAATGCCATTCCCATTTAAGGCCCCTTCCAATATCAGTGTCTTCTTTGTTTGACTCTTTAAGAGGGATATGCTACAGTTACCGGTACATTGGCTGTAGGATCCTGCTGTTTTGCTTTTTCTCCCTTTTTATAGCATTAAAAAATTTTTTTTTAAATCTCTGTCAATATCTTAAATCCTTTCCTTACACATTCAGGTACTCATAAAATTGCCTTTAAAAAAAAATTACTTTGGGTCACTCACCTGCATATTTCTCTTCATTTTCTTTCTCTTCCCTTAAGGTACTTCAAAATTGTCATCTAAAGATGGCCATATTATATCATCTCCCATGTCTCTCCCTCAACTGTTGGCTTTGAGATTTCTATTACTTACATTTGGGGATAGCTTCTTATTTTAATTCTTTATAATTTGAGGGGACTACACCCCACAGCATGCGGGATCTTAGTTCCTCTCGCCAGGGATTGAACCTGCATGCCCTCCAGTGGAAACTCAGAGTCCTAACCAGTGGATAGCCAGGGAATCCCCTATTTTACAATTTTTTAAAAAGTTTTATTTAATTTTTTTATTTATCCTTTTTAATCCTCACTCCCTACTCATTTTTATTCTTCCCAGAGGCAGTTAGTTGCTCTCCTGTATTTTATATGTTTGCTTGCAATTTATTCTTGAATTTGTTGGGTATTTGTAAAATTTAAATTGTTGGTCATTTTAATTTCTAAAAATGGTACTGTGCTATATATCCTATATATATATATCCTTAGTTTATTTCTTTCCTCTCAGCACTAAATTGGTTCATGTTACACTGTTTTTCTAGCTCATTGCTTCTAATAGATATATACATTCCATAGTATATATATATGCCACATTTACTTGTCCAGCTTTCTAGCTACTATAGCTAGTACTATAATAAATTTATTCAAGAACTATTCTTATAGGAAACAGGAATTTCTTGAGGAAGAGTAGTGGGAGTGTTTTATTAATGAATATATGAATGCTTTATTTCACTAAGTATAACCATATTGGTTTCTAGATTGGATGTATTGGTCTACAGTCCTCTAAACATACAAAGGCATCAGTTTCTCCACATCCCTGCCCATATTTCTAATGATTTCTCATAATCTATTGGATTTTAATTTCTAACCATTTGTTTTAATTTGTGTTTCTCTAATAACAAAATGTTTTGAACATCTTATCATGTACCTTGTAATAGATTCTGATTTCATTTTTGGTATTTGACTGTTGACACCTTCCAAACTTCACCACTCTCTCTTCATCTTCTGCCCCACATCTGGGCAAACTACAAGAAAACTCAGATGCTCTTTCCATTAGTGCTAGTGGGAAATTGCTCTGTATCAGTCAGCTTAGCACCACCCCCCAACTACTATAAAAAACCCAAGCTAGTTTCCTTTTCTCACTCTTGTAAGCCACTTTTAGACCTGCTTAGGAGCTTTCCCTTCAAAAGCCTCACTAAATGAGTAATGAACTTTTTCATATCTTATTGGTTGTGTGTCAAATCATCACTCTTGACATCTGAACCAAATTTGGTGTGGGAGTCCATTGTTCCTCTGCAGGTGACTTAACAGTTTGTGTAGTAAGCAGGGCCTTTGGATGATGACCGCCACCAAGGGGGTCTTTCTTCTCTTGTTCTCTGGCTTCACTGCCAGAGAATATATATATATATATATATATATATATATATATATATAATATATATATATACACACCAAATATAACTTCCAAATATATATATATATATATATATATACACACACACACCAAATATAACTTCCAATTGAAGTTGGAAGTTATTGTTGGTATTCTGGGACAGATGTAAAGAACTAGGCCCTCCATAAAGTAGCTTAAGACCTATGTATGTGTCTCAAATTGAATCATTTGTCTCAATTCTGGCATAAGCCATGACTGATACCAGAATTAAGGAAACAGATCAGATTGGCTCTCATTGTATAAAGCTCTCAGGGGAACAATTGATACCTTATGCATATAAGGGCCCATCAGGCAGCTACTTGTGTGAAGGAAGAGCAGTTACAATGCAGCATGCTAAACCACTTTTCTAAATGTTGTCATATTTTATTGTTGTTTATTGTTTTAATGTCATATTTTTGCTTTTCCCTGTGACTCATCTTCTCAAACAATTCTTTATGCTCTTTCTACTAATTTTTCTCTTTTAGAAAGTATCATTTAGATGCCCTCTTCCTTTTACTTTCCAGTGAAAAGTAAAACCTAAGACCAAGTCTATATTTACTTATGCTTGAATTATTCTAATCCTGTTTTGATGTTTAAAAAAATTTTTTTTCTAGGTGCTACTGGTTAAAATACTGTGCTTATCTTGTTGTAACTATATGATGCAAAATATTACCTAACATATGAGAAATTCTTCTCTCAATGGATTAATAAACTACAGGAAAAACATGCCTCATATTTGCAATTCACATTTATCTTTATTTAGTTTCCATAATCATGTTTGGTTCATTTTAACATTTTCTTTAATTATTCCCCTTTATCTGACCCTTTCTTTTCTGATCTGTCTGCCTATTCATATAATCTACATACTTATACTTTGCTCTCATGTTTCACTTACTTCTTTTATTGGACATATTACAGTATACATTGCTTTTTCCCTTTTCTAATTCTCTGACCCACAAAAACTCAGAGAAAGTGACATTAATTTGAATGACAACTGAGTCTTTTACCTATTTCAAAAATGTTTCTCTAGAGAATATTTAGTGAAATTAAATTCTTGAGGTGATATTTTGCTCTATTTCAGAGGGATTTGAAATTTTTCTGCTAAGAGTAATTTAAAGGACCAATAATTGTAATTGGAAAGGGGAGACAACTGAAAGAAATGTTTAAAATTTAAGCATTTGAGCATTAAGCATTTATTATTGTGTACATCTATGCCAATTAAATATGACTTTGTAAGGCTCAGAATATCTGTGTTTATTTTTAAGTTAAGAGAAAAGAGAGCCTTCCTAGAGTTTTGCTGAGGTTTGAGATTCATTTTCACAGCATACAACCCTAAATGATCCATGAAGGAAATGAATTTTGAAAAGGAATAAAGATCAGGAAAAGGAAGCTTAGTGGGGAAAAGGAAAAGAATATATGTTTAGATTCAGTAATAAAATAGACTTTAGTGACTGGTGGAAAGATAGCTTACATACACTCATTTTATTGGCCTGAATTATGACTTTGTATTTTACTGAATTGATAATTCAGTTTGTGACAGAGGAATTATGAATAATTAAACTTTTTACCACAGGAGCAAATTTTTTACATTGAACATCATTGATAATAATGTAAATACTGTCAGGCATAGCAGTGGGTTTATAAGCTAAAGAAAGTGAAAAGTTGCAAAAGGTGAAAGCCATGTTGAGGAATCTAGTATTAGAGGTCCTCAGGCTTAATGAAAACATTAATATGTGTGAGTAAAACTGTAATGTGTGCTAAGTCACGTCAGTCATGTCCGACTCTATGCAACCCCATGGACTGTATAGCCCATCAGGCTCCTCTGTCTATGGAATTCTCCAGGCAAGACTACTGCGATGGGTTGCTGTTTCCTTCTCCAGGGGTTCTTCCCAATCCAAGGATTGAACCCATGTCTCTTAAGTCTCCTGTATTGGTAGGTGGGTTCTTTACCACTAGCGCCACATGGGAAGCCCAAAAATATAAAAGTTAAAAGAATGTGTTTGGGGATATTACAAACATTATAAGATCCTAGAGATAGAATGAAATGGATACAAGGTTGGACTGTGTCTATATTAAAGAGTAATCTGATTTTTATGTAAGTATTTACTGAGAATCTACTATGTCTTAAAAAAATTTTTTTTAATTGAAGGATAATTGCTTTACAGAATTTTGTTGTTTTCTGTCAAGCCTCAACATGAATCAGCCATAGGTATACATATATCCCCTCCCTTTTGAATCTCCCTCCCCATCCCACCCCTCTAGGTTGATAAGAACCCCTGTTTGAGTTTCCTGAGCCATACAGCAAATTCCCATTGGCTATCTATTTTACACATGGTAATGTAAGTTTCCATGTTACTCTTTCCATACATCTCACACTCTCCTGGAGAAGGCAATGGCACCCCACTCCAGTACTCTTGCCTGGAAAATCCTATGGATGGAGGAGCCTGGTGGGCTGCAGTCCATGGGGTCACTAAGGATCAGACACGACTGAGTGACTTCACTTTCACTTTTCATTTTCATGCATTGGAGAAGGAAATGGCAACCCACTCCAGAACTCTTGCCTGGAGAATCCCAGGGACGGAGGAGCCAGGTCGGCTGCCGTCTGTGGGGTCGCACAGAGTCAGACACAACTGAAGCGACTTAGCAGCAGCAGCAGCACCCTCTCCTCCCCTCTCCCTGTGTCCATAAGTTTATTCTCTATGTCTGTTTCTCCACTGTTGCCCTGTAAATAAATTCTAAAGAACCATTTTTCTAGATTCTGTATATATGCATTGCTGCTGCTGCTACTGCTACTAAGTCACTTCAGTCAATGTCCGACTCTGTGCGACCCCATAGATGGCAGCCCACCAGGCTCCCCCATCCCTGGGGTTCTCTCGGCAAGAATACTGGAGTGGGTTGCCATTTCCTTCTCCGTTAGAATACGATATTTATCTTTCTCTTTCTGACTCACTTCACTCTATATAATAGGTTATAGGTTCATCCACCTCATCAGAACTGACTCTGCTATGTCTTATACACTATTCCACAGTTGGGGATATTAGTGATTCTTGTTGTAGGTAAGAATGGTATATTGGAATAAAACCCACCTCCTGTCATTGATAGACCCCAAGAAACAGTGACTTAGAGAACACAAACATTAACCAGGCCTGGATTTAGCCTGAGGGCTGTAGTTTTCTATCTCTTGTCTTGGGCATCACCAGCAACATAGAACTGAGCTATCAAGTCTGTAATATAGCCAGTGGGAAGAGAGTTATGGGAGACACACTTACTTCCTTAAAACATTGACCTGATTACAACAAATATAATTCCTATTCTCATTTGAATGGTGATAGGTGAATTACCTGGATTTACCTACAAATGAGGCTGTATATGCCTGTTGTTTTGAGACAGACACATGCTTGGCTACAGGCTTAAGACTGTTGAAGGAAGGGGACAGATTTTAATGAACAACTTCTGTCTCTGCTTCAGAGTTGGCCCTTTTTGCTGTTATATTCTTCGTTATTAAGTGTGTGTATCTGCACCCCAAAACCAGGCATAAAGAATTGAATCATAGATATATATTTACCATTTGTAAACGGTAAAGCTAATTCAGGATGACTGTGGCTACAATAGATTTCTGTACATAAATAAATTTGTATTTATGGAACAGTGATTAATAGGGAATAGCGAAAGCAGAGAGATTAGGATTTATAGATGAAGGATAATAAGAATCTAGACTCAGAAATATTTTTTAGCCACATGGTTTGTCACTTTGTTCTAACACCTATTATGTACTTATGCTACATGTTCAGAACAGCATATTTCAGTTTGAATCTCGTCTTCCCCAATTACTAAGCATTTGATTTGGGCACATTACTTAACTCTTCTGTGGCTCAGTTTCCTCATCTGTAAAGAAGGGACAATAATAACATTAATAGCAAAAGGTTATGTTGATGTTTAAATGAGTTAGAACAATGCCTGAGACATCTAAATTCTATTATCAGACAGTAAATGTAAGGGCTTACTTTATTATTGCATATTATTTCATATAAAGAGATTATTATATATATTTATTCTTATTTTATATATTTATCTATATTTAGTATTACATGTGTATAGAACCTCTCCCATTTCTCTGTGTTCATCTTGTATCCACTCTATCATCCCTTCTGTGTTTTGCTAACTGTTCTTTGTGTATTTTATTTTTTAGATCAGGACATTGGTTTTGAAACATCACAACAGGGAATATCTGAAGATGTTTCAGTCTGCTTTGAGGGAATACGTCTCTTCCCAAGAGATGACTTATATTCCATTTTAGAAGAATTTTGGCAAGATGATAAACAGACAGGAAGAGATAAGGAAAATCAGAACAAACATTTAAGTCCTATCATCTTCACCAACAAGGATACACTAGCTAATAAGGGGAACTGTGACTATAAAAAAGACATTGGGGAAAAATTTCATGTAAACACAAACCTTGTTCCTTCAAGAAAAAGACTCCATAACTATGACTCATTTCAAAAGAATTTGAAGCCTATTGTAAGCTTATGTAATTGTAATAGAAACAATGCAACAGAAAATTTTGATAAGATTATTGGACATGGTAACACTTATATGAATTCTCATACGAAAACGAATGCTTGTGAATATAATCAATGTAAGAAACTTCTGAGTAAGCAAGCTCTCATTCAGCATCAAAAACACCATACTGGGGAGGACTTCCATGTATTTTCTGATTGTGTAAAATTCTCCACCCATAAGACACACCTTTTTGCACATCAAAGGATTTATACTGAAGAGAAACATCCTGAGTGCACCAAATGTGAGATGATCTTCACTCAGAAGTCCCAATTTGCTGTGCCTCAGGTTTATACAAAAGAAAAATCCTATGTAGGCACTGAATATGGGAAGAAATTTTCCCTCAACTCAAACCATGAGAAAACTTCTCATACTGAGGAAATTGACTATAAATGCAGTGCACGTGGAAAAGCCTTTATCAAGAAGTTAGATCTGTTCAGACTCCAGAGAATTCCTACTGGAGGGAAAAAACCCCATGATTACAGTGAATGTGGAAAAAATGTCTCTCACAATTCAAATCTCAGTATACACAAAAAAGCTCATACTGGCAAGAAGCACTTTGAATGTATTGAGTGTGGGAAATCTTTCACAAGAAAATCAACACTAAGTATGCATCAGAAAATTCACACAGGAGAAAAACCATATGTATGTACTGAATGTGGGAAAGCCTTTATCCGAAAGTCACATTTTATTACACATGAGAGAATTCATACTGGAGAGAAACCTTATGAATGCAATGACTGTGGGAAGTCCTTTATAAAGAAGTCACAACTCCATGTGCATCAGCGAATTCACACAGGGGAGAATCCCTTCATATGTTCAGAATGTGGGAAGATCTTCACTCACAGGACAAATCTCATTATACACCAGAAAATTCATACTGGGGAGAGACCCTATATATGTACTGAATGTGGGAAGGCCTTTACTGACAGGTCAAATCTCATTAAACATCAAAAAATTCATACTGGAGAGAAACCCTATAAATGCAGTGACTGTGGGAAATCATTCACCTGGAAGTCACGGCTCAGGATACATCAGAAATGTCACACTGGAGAGAGACATTATGAATGCAATGAATGTGGGAAAGCATTTATTCAGAAGTCAACACTGAGTATGCACCAAAGAATTCATAAAGGAGAAAAGCCCTATGTTTGCACTGAATGTGGGAAGGCCTTCTTCCACAAGTCACATTTTATTACACATGAGAGAATTCATACTGGAGAGAAACCTTATGAATGCAGTGACTGTGGGAAATCTTTCACAAAGAAGTCACAGCTTCATGTACATCAGCAAATTCACACAGGAGAGAAACCCTACAGATGTGCTGAATGTGGAAAGGCTTTCACGGACAGATCAAATCTCTTTACACACCAGAAAATTCATACTGGCGAGAAACCCTATAAATGTGATGACTGTGGAAAAGCCTTCACTCGAAAGTCAGGCCTCCATATACATCAGCAGTCTCATACTGGAGAAAGACGTTATGAGTGTAGTGAATGCGGGAAAGCCTTTGCACGAAAATCAACACTCATTATGCATCAAAGAATTCATACAGGAGAGAAACCTTATATTTGTACTGAATGTGGGAAGTCGTTCATCCAGAAGTCACATTTAAATCGACATAAGAGAATTCATACTGGAGAGAAACCCTATAAATGCAGCGACTGTGGGAAGGCTTTTATTAAGAAGTCACAACTCCTTGAACATCACCGAATTCACACAGGAGAGAAACCTTATATATGTACTGAATGTGGAAAGGCCTTCTCCATCAGATCAAATCTTATTAAACACCAGAAAATTCATACTAAACAGAAACCTTATAAATCTAGTGACTTTAGGAAAGACTTTAACTGGAAAGCACAATTCAGTGTACATCAGAAATCTAATACTGAGGAAGTAGAATGCCCAGTGCCACAATCATGGGGTAGGGATACAAAGTTGTGAGGAGCTATAGCTTGACTAAGAAGCAGGAGGTAACCCAAGTCAATTTTCCTCCAACTAGTCAGAGGTATGAATATCTGGATCTCATAGCTTATGTCCAGTTTTATACATATGGGCAGACACTTTGGAGAAAGTGTTTAAGCAGTGATTAATGGCATGCTTGTTTACTTGACAGATACTGGGATTTTTAAGCGCCTGCAAATAATAGTACATGTGCAAGAAGATGACTTGGCAATAGTTCTTATTTCACGTTTTGGATAAGCAGCTTTATAAATCAGGGCTGTTGAGTTGTTCATGCCCTGTATAGCAAAAATATTCAATGTTGACCAAAGGAATTTCTTGAGTAGATTTCCAAGAAAAATTTTCATTGTCCAAGCACTCTATGGACACTAAAATCAAGGCAACAGTGTAGACAATTCAGATGTATAATAAAAAGAATCTAGAAGTTTTTGTGAAAATTGACATTAAAGATACAAAGATGGACTCTACTTTTTTTTCTTTTCTTTGGGATGTCACTATTATTTATAGCTTACAATGTTTATTAGTGTGTGGAAATTTAGATTAATAAGTTTAAAATTTGACTTCGAGATTGGCAAAAACCACAGACTTACCTGAATATTCACAGGCATCTTTAGGTAACTAATGTGTTTCCTTATTTATTAATTCCCTACCATGGCAGCAGGTAACTCATGCCCAAGAGGTATAAAGTGCTCCCAGACTATATCCCAGAAGTGGTCATTGATGTAAGCAGCAGCCCCAAAGATTACCTGTTACACTATAGCTGGTTCTGAGATCATGAAAGTTAGCCACAGGTTACAGATTTGGCACTCTGGATTCTCACTGTCTTTTACAGAAACCTCTACTTTTTGAATGATTTCTTTTTCTAAAGAGACAAATTAAGAAAGTTTTAAAACCTAGAATTCTTTCCTTCCAATTTTGTTAATGCATCCTCTACTTACTTATTACATACTAAGTTTGTTGTGGTTGTTGTTCAGTCATGTCCCACTCTCTGCAACTCCATGGATGATAGCACACCAGGCTCCACTCTCTCCCATTATCTCCCAGAATTGGCTAAAATTCATATCCATTGAGTTGGTGATGCTAGCTAACCATCTCTGTCAACCCATTCTCCTTTTGCCTTCAATCTTTCCAGCATCAGGGTCTTTTCCAGTGAGTCAGCTCTTCATATCAAGTGACCAAAATACTAGAACTTCAACTTCAGTGTCAGTCCTTCCAATGAATCTTCAGGGTTGATTTTCTTTAGGATTGACTGGTTTGATCTCCTTGCTGTCCAAGGGACTCTCAAGATTGAGTCTTCTCCAGCACCACAGTTCGAAAGCATAAGTTCTTTGGCATGCAGCCTTTTTTATGGTTCAACTCTCGTATCTGTACATGACTACTGGAAAAACCATAGCTTTGACTAAGCAGACTTTTGTTGGCAAAGTAACGTCTCTGCTTTTTAATATGCTGTCTAGGTTTGTCATAGCTTTCTTTCCAGGAGCAAGTGTCTTTTAATTTCATGGTTGCAGTCACCGTCTGCAGTGATTTAGAAGGCCAAGAAAATAGAATCTGTCATTGCTTCCATTTTATCCCCTTCTAATTGCCATGAAATGATGGGACAAGATACCATGATGTTAGTTTTTTTGAATTTTGAGTTCAAGCTGGCTTGAAACCTCTTTCACCCTCATCAAGAGGCTCTTTAGTTTCTCTTTACTTTCTGTCATTAGAGTGGTATCATCTCCATATCTGAGATTGTTGGTATTTCTCCAGCCAATCTTGATTCCAGCTTGTGATTCATCCCATCTGGCATTTCACATCATGTACTCTGCATGCATATGAGTTAAATAAGCAGGATGACAATATACGGCCTTGTCATACTCCTTTCCGATTTTGAACCAGTTGTTCCATGTCTGGTTCTAACTGTTGCTTCCTGGCCCACATACAGGTTTCTCAGGAGACAGGTAAGGTGGTCAGGAAATCCCATCTCTTTAAGAATTTTCCAGTGTGTTGTGATCCACACAAAGGCTTTAGTGTAGTCCATAAAGCAGAAATAGATGTTTTTCTGGAATTCCCTTGCTTTCTCCGTGATCCAATGGATGCTGGCAGTTTGATCTCTGGGTCCTCTACTTCTTCAAAACCCAACTTGGACTGGAAATTCTTGGTTCATGCACTGCTGAAGCCTAGCTTGCAGGATTTTGAACATAACCTTACTAATATGTGAAATGAGTACAATTGTATCATAGTTTAAACATTGTTTGGCATTGCCCTTCTTTGTAATTGGGCTAGACAATAAAGAATCTGCCTGCCATGCAGGAGACCCGGGTTAGATGCCGGGGTCAGGAAGATCCCCTGGAGAAGGGAAGGGCTATCCACTCCAGTAATCTTCTCTAGTGAATTCCATGGACAGAGGTGGGCTACAGGCCATGGGGTTGCAAAGACAACTGACACTTTCATACACACTTTGTGATTGGAATAAAAGTTGACCTTTTCCAGTCCTATGGCCACTGCTAAGTATTCCAAATTTGCTGACATATTGAGTGCAGCACTTTAACAGCTTCATCTTTTAGGATTTGAAGTACTCAGCTGGAATTCTGTCACTTCCACTAGGTTTGTTTATAATAATGCTTTCTAAGGCCCACTAGACTTGACACTCCAGGATGTCCTGCTCTAGGTGAGTGACCACACCATTGTGATTATCCAGGTCATTAAGACCTTTCTTGTATGGTTCTGTGTATTCTTGCCACCTCTTAATCTCTTTGGCTTCTGTTAGGTCCTTACTTTTTCTGTCCTTTATAGTGCCCATCTTTGCATGAAATGTTCCCTTGATATCTCCAGTTTTCTTGAAGAGATCTCTAGTCTTTCCCATTCTATTGTTTTCCTCTATTTCTTTGCATCGTTCATTTAAGAAAGCCTTCTTATCTCTTGATATTCCCTGCATTGAGTTGGGTATATCTTTGCCTTTCTTGCCTTTCACTTCTCTTCTTTCCTTAGCTATTTGTAATACCTTCTCAGACAAGCATTTTGCCTTCTTGAATTTCTTTTTCATTGGGATTGGTGTGATCACAGCTTCCTGTACAGTGTTAGAAACCTCTATCCTTAGTTCTTCAGGCACTGTCTACCAGATCTAATCCCTTGAATTTATTTGCCTCCTCCATTGTATAATCATAAGGGATTTGATTTAGGTCATACTTAAATGACCTAGTGGTTTTCCCTACTTTCTTCAATTTAAGTCTGACTTTTGCAATAAGGAGCTCATGATCTGAGTCACAGTCAGTTCCATGTCTTGTTTTTGCTGACTGTATAGAGCTTCTCCATCTTTGGCTGCATAATCAATCAGATTTCAGTATTAATCATCTGGTGATGTCCATGTGTAGTGTTGTCTCTTAGGTTGTTGGGAAAGGGTGTTTTCTATGACCACTGTGTTCTCTTGGTAAAACTCTGTTAAGCTTTGCCCTGCTTCCTTTTGTGCTCCAAGGCCAAACGTGCCTGTTATTCTGGTTATCTGTTGACTTCTACTTTTGTATTCCAGTGCCCTATGATAAAAAGAAAATCTTTATTGATGTTAGTTTTAGAAGGTCTTGTTGGTTTTCATAGAATCAGTGAACCTCAGCTTCTTTGGCATTAGTGATTGGGGCATAGCCTTGTGTTACTGTGATGTTGAATGGTTTTCCTTGGAAACAATGGACATCATTCTGTCATTTTTGAGGCTGCACCCAAAATGGACACTGTTCTGTTCTGTTTCAGACTGTTTTTTTGACTATGAGAGCTATTCTATTTCTTCTTCCTGTCCATTTTAGTTCACTGATTCCTAAGGTGTTGATGTTCACTCTTGCCATTTCCTACCTGACCATGGCCAGTTTATCTTGATTCGTGGACCTAACACTCCAGGTTGCTATGCAATATTTACTGTTCTTACAGCATTGGACTTCATTTCACCACCAGGCTCATCCACAGCTGAGCATGGTTCCTCCTTTGGCCCAGCCATTTCATTCTTTCTGGAGCTATTAGTAATTGCCCTCTGCTTTTCCCCTATAGATATTGAACACCTTTTAACCTGGGGGACTCATGTTCCCGTGTCATACCTTTTTGCCTTTTCATAGTGTCCATGGGGTTCTCTGGCAAGAATACTGGAGTGAGTTGCCCTTTTCTTCTCCAGTGGACCGTGTTTTGTCAGAACTTTTCACTATGACTCATCCATCTTGGTTGGCTCTGCATGGCATGTTTCATAGCTTCAGTCAGTTATGCAAGCCCCGTCATCATGACAAGGCTATGATCCCTGAAGGGGACATATTAGGTTACCATGAGGCAATTGTCTTGCATTTGAGCTTGTGTTCTTGGAAGAAAGTTGCATACTTGAAAGAGTATTCCTATCTCCTCTTAATCTCTACAAATTGATCTTAATTTTGATCTCGAATCCTCTTTTTTTTTAACTTTTTTTTTTTGGTTTTTTATTCTATTAGGTACTGAATGAAGTGTGTTCTAGTCTTCCAGAGTAATTGTGAATCTGTTTCTCCTTATTTTCATTTTATATATTTTAAGTCTTTGGTTCTACATCCATTTACATTTAGACTTGTTATACTCTTTCTGGTTAATTGAAACTTAATCATTATAAAATGTTCCTTTTTATCTCTAGTCATGCTTTTTGTCTCAAATTTTACTATGTAAGATATTAATACACTATGCATACTTCACTTATTAAGGACTAATGTAAGTTAGTACTCACCATTTTGTTTGTAAGATGAATAGAACATTGTTATTTCCTTTCTGACATGGTATTGATGTCATGCATTTTAATTCTATATGTATTTGACATGTTCAATCATTACTATTTCATTAATCATTACTGTTTCAATATTCATTTAAATTAATGCATATATTTACCCTTTTTGTTACTTATCTTGTCCTTTAATTTTCCTTCTTGAATTTTTTTCTTCTGACTGAACAACAGCTTTTAGTATTTCTTTTAGTGTATGTTTGCTGGTGACAAATTGTTTTCATTTGTTGGAAAATGTATTAATTTTGCTTTCATTTTTAAAAGATGCTTTTACTGAGTTTAGAATTCCAAGTTTTATTTTCTATTAGTATTTTGAGATTTTGTTATGATTTGTCTTTCATTGTTTTGTTGAAAATTAAGCTTTCAATCTAGTTATCTTTGAAGGTTATGTTCTTTTTAAAATTCTTTTCTCTCACTCCTTGAAAATCTATGTCTTTGTTTTAGGCTGTCAACAGTTTGACAGTGGTATGCTTAGGTATGATGTTATATGTATTCTGCTTGGGATTTGCACTCTGTAAAAAACTTGTAGCTTAGTGGGGTTTTTTGCACACTTGGGGAAAATTTTAGTTATTATTTATTCAAATTATGCAGTTACTTGATTATCTTCCATCTCTTCTCCTAGTGATGAGCCCATTGTCTAGATTTCTTGTTAGCCCTTTTCTGATAGTTGTTGTTTTTCTTGGATTTTGGTAATATCTTGTTTTCTCATATAACTTGTGATTGTAGAAGAACAGCTTAGACACTATATACTAAAAACTGTAGATATAATTAGATGCTCTGGATGATATTATCTTTCAGAGAGGGTTTGTCTTTGCTTTTAACAGGTGAACAGTCTAGGAAGACGAGTAATCCCTGATTGCCTTCATCCAATCATATATTGAGATTATTCGAAACTGGGTTTCAGTCCCTGTGAAGACTTCTTTATTTTTTTTTTTTCACTCTTATTCTTAGAGGATACTCTTCAAGACTTAGGTCTTTGAGAGATTTATCAGGCCTCTCCTCCACTGAAGGACCTTAATTCTACTTTTGTCCATTTGTTGTCTGGTTGCTAAGTCGTGTCTGACTCTTTTGCAACCCCATGGCTGCCAGGCTCTTCTACCCATGGGATTTCCCAGGTAAGAATAACTGGAGTGGGTTGCCATTTCTTTCTTCAGGGGATCTTCCTGACCCAGGAATATAATCTGTATCTTCTGCATTGGCAGGCAGATTCTTATCACTGAGCTGCCTGGAAAGCTCTTCATTCCTTTCAGTTCAGTTCAGTTCAGTTCAGTCGCTCAGTCGTGTCCAACTCTTTGTGTCCCCATGAATCACAGCACACCAGGCCTCCCTGTGCATCACCAATTCCCGGAGTTCACCCACACTCATGTGCATCGAGTCAGTGATACCATCCAGCCATCTCATCCTCTGTCGTCCCCTTCTCCTCCTGCCCCCAATCCCTCCCAGCATCAGAGTCTTTTCCAATGAGTCAACTCTTCGCATGAGGTGGCCAAAGTATTGGGAGTTTCAGCCTCAGCATCAGTACTTCCAGTGAACACCCAGGATTGGTCTCCTTTAGGATGGACTGGTTGGATCTCCTTGCAGTCCAAGGGACTCTCAAGAGTCTTCTCCAGCACCACAGTTCAAAGGCATCAATTCTTCAGCGCTCAGCTTTCTTCACAGTCCAACTCTCACATCCATATATGACCATTGCAAAAACCATAGCCTTGACTAGACGGACCTTTGTTGGCAAAGTAATGTCTCTGCTTGTGAATATGCTATCTATGTTGGTCATAACTTTCCTTCCAAGGAGTAAGTGTCTTAATTTCATGGCTGCAATCACCATCTGCAGTGATTTTGGAGCCTCCAAAGATAAAGTCAGCCACTGTTTCCCCATCTATTTCCCATGAAGTGATGGGACTGGATGCCATGCTCTTACTTTTCTGAATGTTTTGCTTTAAGCCAACTTTTTTTACTCTTCTCTTTCACTTTCATTAAGAGGCTTTTAGTTCCTCTTCACTTTCTGCCATAAGGGTGGTGTCATCTGCATATCTGAGGTTATTGATATTTCTCCCAGCAATCTTGATTCCAGCTTGTGCTTCTTCCAGCCCAGCGTTTCTCATGATGTCCTCTGCATAGAAGTTAAATAAGCAGGGTGACAATATACAGCCTTGAAGTACTCATTTTCCTATTTGGAACCAGTCTGTTGTTCCATGTCCAGTTCTAACTGTTGCTTCCTGACCTGCATACAAATTTCTGAAGAGGCAGATCAGGTGGTCTGGTATTTCCATCTCTTTCAGAATTTTCCACAGTTTATTGTGATCCACAGAGTCAAAGGCTTTGGCATAGTCAATAAAGCAGAAATAGATGTTTTTATGGAACTCTCTTGCATTGGCTGTGCTTTGCTGGAGCAGCCGTGAAGAGATACCCCACGCCCAAGGTAAGAGAAACCCAAGTAAGATGGTAGGTGTTGCAAGAGGGCATCAGAGGGCAGACACACTGAAACCATACTCACAGAAAACTAGTCAATCTAATCACACTAGGACTACAGCCTTGTCTAACTCAATGAAACTAAGCCATGCCCGTGGGGCAACCCAAGATGGGCAGGTCATGGTGGAGAGATCTGACAGAATGTGGTCCACTGGAGAAGGGAATGGCAAACCACTTCCGTATTCTTGCAAATGGCAAGAATGATAGGATACTGAAAGAGAAACTCCCCAGGTCAGTAGGTGCCCAATATGCTACTGGAGATCAGTGGAGAAATAACTCCAGAAAGAATGAAGGGATGGAGCCAAAGCAAAAAGAATACCCAGCTGTGGATGGGACTGGTGATACAAACAAGTTCTGATGCTGTAAAGAGCAATATTGCATAGGAACCTGGAATGTCAGGTCCATGAATCAAGGCAAATTAGAAGTGGTCAAACAAGAGATGGCAAGAGTGAATGTCGACATTCTAGGAATCAGCAAACTGAAATGGACTGGAATGGGTGAATTTAACTCAGATGACCATTATATCTACTACTGCGAGCAGGAATCCCTCAGAAGAAATGGAGTGGCCATCATGGTCAACAAAAGAGTCCGAAATGCAGTACTCGGATGCAATCTCAAAAACGACAGAATGATCTCTGTTCATTTCCAAGGCAAACCATTCAGTATCACAGTAATCCAAGTCTATGCCCCAACCAGTAATGCTGAAGAAGCTGAAGTTGAACGGTTCTGTGAAGATCTACAAGACCTTTGAGAACTAACACCCAAAAAAGATGTCCTTTTCATTATAGGGGACTGGAATGCAAAAGTAGGAAGTCAAGAAACACCTGAAGTAACAGGCAAATTTGGCCTTGGAATACAGAATGAAGCAGGGCAAAGACTAATAGAATTTTGCCAAGAAAATGCACTGGTCATAACAAACACCCTCTTCCAACAACACAAGAGAAGACTCCATACATGGACATCACCAGATGGTCAACGCCAAAATCAGATTGATTATACTCTTTGCAGCCAAAGATGGAGAAGCTCTATACAGTCAGCAAAAAGAAGACCAGGAGCTGACTGTGGCTCAGACCATGAACCCCTTATTGCCAAATTCAGACTTAAATTGAAGAAAGTAGGGAAAACCACTAGACCATACAGGTATGACCTAAATCAAACCCCTTATGATTATACAGTGGAAGTGAGAAATAGATTTAAGGGCCTAGATCTGATAGAGTACCTGATGAACTATGGAATGAGGTTTGTGACATTGTACAGGAGACAGGGATCAAGACCATCCCCATGGAAAAGAAATGCAAAAAAGCAAAATGGCTGTCTGGGGAGGCCTTACAAATAGCTGTGAAAAGAAGAGAAGCAAAAAGCAAAGGAAAAAAGGAAAGATATAAACATCTGAATGCAGAGTTCCAAAGAATAGCAAGAAGAGATAAGAAAGCCTTCTTCAGCGATCAATGCAAAGAAATAGAGGAAAACAACAGAATGGGAAAGACTAGGGATCTCTTCAAGAAAATTAGAGATACCAAAGGAACATTTCATGCAAAGATAGGCTCGATAAAGGACAGAAATGGTACGGACCTAACAGAAGCAGAAGATATTAAGAAGAGGTGGCAATAATACACAGAAGAACTGTAAAAAAAGATCTTCACGACCCAGATAATCACGATGGTGTGATCACTGACCCAGAGCCAGACATCCTGGAATGTGAAGTCAAGTGGGCCTTAGAAAGCATCACTACGAACAAAGCTAGTGGAGGTGATAGAATTCCAGTTGAGCTATTCCAAATCCTGAAAGATGATGCTGTGAAAGTGCTGCACTCAATATGCCAGCTTATTTGGAAAACTCAGCAGTGGCCACAAGACTGGAAAAGGTCAGTTTTCATTCCAATCCCAAAGAAAGGCATTGCCAAAGAATGCTCAAACTATCGCACAATTGCACTCATCTCATATGCTAGTAAAGAAATGCTTAAAATTCTCCAAGCCAGGCTTCAGCAATATGTGAACCATGAACTTCCTGATGTTCAAGCTGGTTTTAGAAAAGGCAGAGGAACCAGAGATCAAATTGCCAACATCTGCTGGATCATGGAAAAAGCAAGAGTTCCAGAAAAACATCTCAAGGAATACTTGGGAATTAACTGAGGAATGGATGATGGAAAATTATCAGTGGAATATGAGAACTAAATCTTAAGTAGGTAAATCCCAAGGTTAGTATAAACTGATTGAAGGAAGTGTAGGGTACAGACTTGACTAGGGAAAGTAGTGTGAGTTAGCCATATCTTTTTATGACAGTACTATAATACAATTCATTTGTATTTACAGCAAAACTATTTTAAGACAGCTTAAAATGTAAAATTTTAAGTTAAAGTGCAGTTTATGTTAATTTTTCAAAAAAGAATCTTTTTCTGTGAATTCAGTATGAGAAAGCTTTCACCCAAACCAATATTTATGCATCAGATAATTCATAGGGGAGAGTTCTTTGTATGATTAAATTTGAGTACAAGTGCATTCACAAATTATACTTCTTTAGAGAAACTCATTTTGGAGGGAAAACCCTGTAAAAGCAATAACTAGAGAACTCCACAGTTGGAAGTTATCAGAAAATTTCTGTTAGAGCAAGATTAATGCACTAAATGGAATATTTTCTTTCATAAATCAGTTTTCAGTATTCTGTACTTATACAGAAGTATTTCTTAAAAGTGAGAAAGTTTTCTTACACAAGTCAGTATTATAAATTATTCATTTATAATTTATGTAATTTATATTTTCAAAAAGGCTTCCCTGGTGGCTCAGATAGTTAAGAATCCACCTGCAATGCAGGAGACCTGGGTTGGGAAGATCCCATGGAGGAGAGCATGGCAACCCACTCCAGTATTCTTGCCTGGAGAATCACCATGGACAGAGGAGCCTGGTGGGCTACTCCATGGGGATGCAAAGAGTTGGACATAACTGAGTGACTAAGCATACACAATAGAAAGGCCCTATGATTATTGTAATTTGTATATGTCTCTGCCCATGAGTTACACCTTACTGACAACAGATAAATAACTAAGAAAAGTAAATCTTCTAAGAATATATCATTTTCTTAAAATGCCACAAAATTAATACTAGGAAGAAACTATATATTTGATACAGTGGAAGAAGTCTTCCTCTAGAAGCAATTTTTCATCTTGTTTATTTCTTAGCTTTCATGCTCATGTCTGTAGAACAAGTGAGGATAAATAGGCCAGTCCAAAAATTGCCTCTCTTTTAATTAAAAACACACACACATGTGCATACATGCAAAACTTTATTAAGTGTGACATATTTTGTCTCTTGAATTTTATACTTTCTCAATTCTCAGTAACTCCAGCCATCAACAGTCTGTCAACAGATAAGCAATGTTGATGAGCTTCTTATATTTTTCTTTTTACACATGATCACATATGGACACACTAATATGTTATTTGTGCACACATATGTGTGTTTTCATTATCTTAATATAGAATTATACATGCATTACATGCATTTTTGCATCTTTTGCACTCAGTAGTACTTTTAACCAGCTGAAGAGCCCATGGTGTGGACATGCCATATTTTTTTCAACCTCTTGCCACTGTTTATTGACAGTTTTGCCACGAGGAAAACTGATCCACCATCCTCAAGAGGTGGCACAGAAAACAGGTTAGAGGACAGTATAATCATGCTCTTACCTACCAGAGCCTTCTTTTCCCTTGTTAAAATGAGATTGATGGATTGAATTGTATTTTCTTATATTAACAGGAGAGCTTCCCTGGTGGCTCAGAGGGTAAAGTGTGCCTGCAATGCAGGAGACCTGAGTTTGATCCCTGGGTCGGGAAAATCCCTGGAGAAGGAAATGGCAACCCACTCCAGTACTCTTGCCTGGAAAATCCTATGGACAGAGGAGCCTAGTAGGCTGCAGTCCATGGGGTCATAAAGAGTCAGACACGACTAAGCGACTTCACTTCAACTATATTAACAGAGGTTGCCAGATTTCTCTTGAATAAGACTAATATTTCATAATTCTAATAGTATAAAAATGTGCCCTTCCCCTCTATTAAAAGTAGCTATTATTCTTTAACCTTGAGGAATTTTATGATTTCAAAGTGATAACTAGTTTTATTTTAATGGATATATTGATATACCTGTTTAAAAGTTCCTTTACCACTTTGCTAATTTGCAGGTTGTCTTTATAAACTGTTCATAAATTTTGCTTTTTGGATTGTTTTGTCAGTATGTTACAGCTCTTTATATACTAAATGTAGTAACTTAAAAAAAAAAAACTTATTGTCTCTTGACTTTGTATATGATAGTTCTCATTCATAAGTAATTTTTTTTATATGTTTAAATATGCCCGTCTCTTCTTTCATAGTTTCTGAAGTTCTAGTCCTAGTTAAGCTTTATATATTACATTTAAGTCCCCTACTTATGAATAAGTTCCATTCTGAGCATTGTTTGTAAGTCAATTTGTTCAAAGAACACTTTCCCCTGACATCTTTACCCACGGAATGGTACAATATGTCCAGGAATCATGCTTTTGTAAACCTGGGAATTGGGCCCAGATGCTAAAACCTGTATTTTTCACCTTAGGAAACTGGAAATATGTGGCCTCATCCTGCCAGAAAAACCCACTGGTTCATCTTTCCTTTCATTGCAACAGCTTTGGTTGAGTGTTTTATTTTTCTGAAAGAAACAGGCTGTTTGCCACTTCTTGCTGGGAAGTCCCATGACTACTGTTTCACTTAATCAGTGTCATAGCAGGTATGGCAGTCAGCACTCAACACTTTCCTCTGACACTGTACCTTTCTCACGGAAAGGTACAGTGTGTCCTAGGAGTGTCTTTACACAGTTCTGAAAGTGCAGGGAAACATGATTTTGTGAACCTGGGAATTGGGGCCTGATGGCAAAAGAAGTATTTTCCCACTGTGAAAGCTGGATGGTTTCAACCTCAAAGCTGCCAGAAAAACACACTGTTTCATTTTTCTCATTAAAGCAATAGCTTTGGTTAAGTTTTGGAGTTTTGTGAAAGCAACAGGCTCCTTCCGACTTCAGGCAGGGAAGTCACCTGACAGTATGGTTTCACCCACTGAGAATAACAACAGGAATGGAAATCAACTCTCAGAGAACAGTCTCCCCTGACATCTTTTCTCATGGAATGGTACAGTGTGTCCTGGGTGTGTCTGTACACAACTCTGAAGCTGCCAGGAAACATGCTTTTGTGAACCTGGGAATTGGGCCCTTATGGTAAAACATGTATTTTCCACATTTATAAGCTGGATAATTCCAGCCTCAAACCTGCCAGAAAAACACACGGGTTCATTTTTCTCTTCATGACAGCAACAGTTTTGGTTAAGTTTTTGAGTTTTCCAAAAGAAACACTCTGCTTGCCACTTCTTGTTGGGAGGCTATCTGACTGTACAGAATCCCCTAATCAGGGTAACAACAGATATGGCAGTCAACACTCACAGAACACTGCCCTGACAACCTTTTTCATGAAATGGTCCAGTGTGTCATAGGTGTGTCTTTACACAACTCTGAAACAGCCAGGAAACATGCTGTTGTGAACCTGGGAATTGGGCCCTTATGGTAAAAGTTGTATTTTTCACCTTTGGAAGCTGGATAATTCCAGCCTCAGACCTGCCAGAAAAACACACTGGTTCATTCTTCTCTTCAATACAACAGCTTCTGTCAAATTTTGGAGTTTTTTGAAAAAACAAACAAACAAACAAACAACAGGCTGCTTGTCACGTCTTGCTGGGAAGTCACATAACAGCACCATTTCAGAGTAACAGCAGTACCTAATCAGGGTAAAAGCAGGTATGGCAGTCAACACTCACAGAACACTCTCCTCTGACCTGTTTTCTCATGGAATGGTACAGTGTATCCTATGAGGTCTTTACACAGTTCTGAAATTACAGGAAAGCATGATTTTGTAAACCTGGGAACTGGGAACTTATGGCAAAAGAAGTATTTCCCCCAGTATAAGCTGCATAGTTGCAGCCTTAAACTTGCAAGAAAAACATACTTCTTCATTTTTCTTTTCATTACAACTGCTTTGTTCACAATGTTGAGTTTTCTGAAATAAAAAGCATGCCTCCAACTTTTTGCTGGGAAGTCATCTGACCATAAAATTTCACCTAATCAGAGTAACAACAGGTATGGCAGTCAACACCCATAGAACACTGTCCCCTGACGTCTTTTCTCAAGGAATGGTACATCGTTTCATAGGAGTGTCTTTACAGAACTCTGAAAACGCAGGGAAACATGTTTCTGTGAACCTGATGGCAACAGTGTTTTCTCATTGTGAAAACTGAATAGTTGCAGCCTCGGTTTGGCCAGAAAAACACACTGGTTCATGTCTCTCTTCATTATAACAACAACTTTGGTCTGGTTTTTGAGTTTTCTGAAAGAAACAGACTGTTTGCCACTTCTTGCTGGGAAGTCTTCTGACAGGACAGATTCTCTGATCAGGGTAACAACAGGTTTGGCAGTCAACACTTAAAGAACACTCTGCCCTGACATCTTATCTCATTTGGAATGGTACACTGAGTCCTACCTGTGTCTTTACACAACTCTGAAACAGCCAGAAAACATGCCTTTGTGAACCTGGGAATTGTGCCCTTATGGTAAAAGCAATATTTTCCACCTGTGGAAGCACTATAATTGCAGCCTCAACCTGCCTGAAAACCACACTGGTTCATTTTTCTCTTCATTCACAAACAGTTTTGGAAAAGTTTTTGAGTTTAATGAAACAGGCTGCTTGCCACCTCTTGCTGGAAAGTCACCTGATGGTAGTTTCACCTAATCAGCGTGACAACAGCTATGGCAGTTGACACTCAAAGAACACAGAACATTCTTCCCTGAACTCTTTTCTCATGGAGTGGTACAGTGTTTCCTACATGTGTTTTACAAAGCTCTAAAATGCAGGAAAATATGTTTGTTTTTTTTTAAACCTGGGACCTGGGGTCTAATGGCTAAAGAATTATTTTCCAACTGTGAGAGCTCAACAGTTGCAGCCTCAGTCCTGCCAGAAAATCACACTGGTTCACTTCTCTCTTCATTATAACAACAGCTTTGGTCTAGTTTTCTATTTTCTGAAAGAAACAGCCTGCTTGCCACTTCTTCCTGGGATGTCCTCTGACAGGACAGATTCACTAATCAGGGTAACGACAGGTATGGTAGTCAACACTCACAGAACACTCTCCCCTGACCTCTTTTCTCATGGAATGGTACACTGTGAATTTCTCCATATTTCAGCCCAGAAACTGGGGGCACAGAGTTTCCTGCCTGAAGTACTAAATTTTCCATATTTTAGCCCCAAACCTGTGGTGCAGAGTTTACTGCCTGAAATATGAAATTTTCTATATTTCAGCCCAGAAACTTGGAGTGTAGAGTTTTCTGCTTGAAATATGAAATTTTCCATATTTCAGCCTGGAAACTTGGGGTGCAGATTTTCCTGCCTGAAATATGAAATTCTCCATACATCCTCCAGGAAAACTGGGGTGCAGATTTTCCTGCAAGAAATGTCAAATTCTCCATACTTCATGCAGGAAAATTGAGGCACAGATTTTCCTGCCTAAAGTGTGAAACTCCCCATATGTAATTCAGGAAAACTGGGGTGCAGAATTTCCTGCCTGAAATGTGAAATTCTCCATATTTCATCCAGGAACGCTAGGGTGCAGATTTTCCTGCCTGAAATAGGAAATTCTACACATTTCATCCAGAAAAATTGGGGCTTAGATAAAAATATGGGAAATACATCTTCAGAGTTAACACCTTTTGAATTGTTTTTGAAAAAATCATCAAAATTTTTATGCATCTTATGACGGTACTCATTATCAGAACATAGGCTTGGTAAAATGTGACTTTTGCATCACTTCCTTGTCCATATTTATCTTGTTGGTAGATTCTTTGGCCTCTTCTGACTAGTTCTTTTTGAAGCAAAGATTAAAGCAGTAAATCTAGTTTATGTGATTTATAATAATCTCATCCAAAGTAATTTCTCAATTGGTTTTTCTGTTGTATAAAGTTTTCCATTTTCATTTTGTTTCTTTTTTCTTCTTGTTTTTCTTTTGTGTTTGTAGCTCTACATCAAATATTTTTTGTAATTGTATAGTATATTAACATGACAATATTTGTGTTGCAATACAACATAATTATTCAATATTTTTACAGAATAAATTTTATTTAAATATGACCAAATTGTGAGTTGCTTGCTGGTTTCAGAGATGAATTCCTTGTGGATATCTTGGTTTGCAAATATTTCTTCATATTCTGGGTTGCCTTCTTCATTCCTTAAGGTTTCCTTTCCTGGGCACCTGCTTTGAAATTGAAGTAGGTCATGCTTTGCTGTTTTTGGTTTATTTCTCATGGCTCTAGGAAATGGATTCCAAAAGACCTTGTAATGTTGTCATCCAAACCCCAAAAGACCTTGTAGTTTATATAATCCAGTGTCCTGACTATGTTTTCCTTAAGAATTTCATAGACTCCCTCCTGACCTTGAGATCTTTATTATTTGGAGTTAATTTTGTGTATGGTACATCGTGAGAAATGCTGGGTTGGAAGAAGCACAAGCTGGAATCAAGATTGCCGGGAGAAATATCAGTAACCTCAGATATGCAGATGACACCACCCTTATGGCAGAAAGTGAAGAGGAACTAAAAAGCCTCTTGATGAAAGTGAAAGAGGAGAGTGAAAAAGTTAGCTTAAAGCTCAACATTCAGAAAACGAAGATCATGGCATCTGGTTCCCTCACTTCATGGGAAATAGATGGGGAAAGAGTGGAAACAGTGTCAGACTTTGATTTTTTGGGCTCCAAAATCACTGCAGATGGTGACTGCAGCCATGAAATTAAAAGACACTTACTCCTTGGAAGGAAAGTTATGACCAACCTAGATAGCATATTCAAAAGCAGAGACATAACTTTGCCAACAAAGGTCCGTCTAGTCAAGGCTATGGTTTTTCCAGTGGTCATGTATGGATGTGAGAGTTGGACTATGAAGAAAGCTGAACGCTGAAGAATTGATGCTTTTGAACTGTGGTGTTGGAGAAGACTCTTGAGAGTCCCTTGGACTGCAAGGTGATCCAACCAGTCCATTCTGAAGGAGATCAGCCCTGGGTGTTCTTTGGAAGGAATGATGCTAAAGCTGAAACTCCAATTCTTTGGCCACCTCATGTGAAGAGTTGACTCATTGGAAAAGATCTGATGCTGGGAGGGATTGGGGGCAGGAGGAGAAGGGGACGACAGAGGATGAGATGGCTAGATGGCATCACCGACTCCATGGACGTGAGTCTGAGTGAACTCCGGGAGTTGGTGATGGACAGGGAGGCCTGGCGTGCTGCAATTCATGGGGTTGCAAAGAGTAGGACACGACTGAACGACTGAACTGAACTGATGGTGTTAGAGAGTGTTCTAACCTCATTCTCATTTTCTTAGTTTTAATAACCCTCGCACAATCTATTGGATTTATTTGTGTGTCTACATTAATTCAAATCTCTTAATTTACTTCACCTGTATCTAGAGATGGAGGGCTTCTGCACAGGGCAAGAGGCACTCCAGCAACATTGTGGGGTCACACTGCCTGCCACATCCTCCCAGGACCCTGAGCCCCACAACAATCCAGCCTTGGGACCCAAGCCTGCCCAGTCTTCAGAGATGTGATTCCAACCAACGTAACCATGGGATGAAGGGAATAGAGTCAGCATATGTTTATATACTTATTGTGTTTATCCAGTTATTTGAACTTGAGTATATAGGTGAATTACAAGGCAGTGTTTTTTTTTTTTTTAATTCATAGTCACTTGATTCACTCACACATTGATGTGTACATGCTGTATTTCAGACACTGTTCCTGTATAGATTATCACAGAAAGTGGAGTATCATTCCTAGTGTTATCCAGTAGGTCCTTGGGGCTTATTTTCTCAATAGCAGTGTGCACATGTTAGTCAAGTAGCTCACTCCAAAACCTTTCTTCTCTGCTAACAGTAAGTGAGAAGAGTTTTTTCTAAGTCTGTGAACTGTTTATCTTGGCTCAAAGAGCTCATATGTATCCATTTTTAGATTCCACCTAGAAGTTACATCATATTTTATTCATCACTCCCTGTCTCTCTTACTTCACTTGCTATGATCATCTCTACCTTCTTGTCTGTGCCTGAACGTGGCATTGTTTCATTGTTCCTTATGACTGATTAATATACCATTGTGTGTATAGAACCCATTTGTTTTATTCATTTCTGTGTCCTTGTACACTTAGGTTGCACCAATGTCCTTGCTATGGAAACTGGTCTGGCAGGGATGGCAAGGGTACCCTTGTCTTTGAACATGTTGCTTTTCCCTGACTGTATCAAGGCATGTGATTACTGCTTCCTAAGGCACTTCTGTGTTATATTTTTTGAAGATCCTCATATTGTTCCATCTAGTGGATGAACCAATGAGCATTTTTAGTAATTTCATCCGAATTAATTTCTTGATAGGAATTTCTATTCCTAAAATTTTCCCATTTTTATTTTGCTAACCTTCATCCTTGATTATTTCTTGTGTTTGTAGCTACCCATCCACTGTTTCTTTTTCAACTGAGGTACAGTTGATTCACGTTATATATTTGCTTTGAGATACAACATAGTGATTCAATATTTTAATAGAATATATGCCATTTAAAGATATTACAAAATCATGTCTTTATTTCTCTCTGCTGCATACTATATCCTATTATTTTCCATACATTATACTTAGTGATTTTTCTCTCTTAACCTCTACCCGCATCTGGCAGCACCCACAACCAAATCCCCACAGCATCCGTTCATTTCTGGATTTGTGAATCTCCTTCTGTTTCATAAATGAGTTCATTTGTGTCATATTTTACATTGAACTTAAGTGTGATTTCCTGTGGCAGTTTTCTGTGGTTTTCTGACAAGCTTGCCTTAGATGAGAATATGTAAATACATTTTCCTGAAAATAGTATAATTTTCAGGAATAATATAATTTCATCACTTCATGGGAAGTAGATGGGGAAACAGTGGAAGCAGTGTCAGACTTTATTTTTGGGGGCTCCAAAATCACTACAGATGGTGATTGCAGCCATGAAATTAAAAGATGCTTACTCCTTGGAAGGAAAGTTATGACCAACCTAGAGAGCATATTCAAAAACAGAGACATTACTTTGCCAACAAAGGTCTGTCTAGTCAAGGCTATGGTTTTTCCAGTGGTCATGTATGGATGTGAGAGTTGGACTGTGAAGAAGGCTGAGTGCCGAAGAATTGATGCTTTTGAACTGTGGTGTTGGAGAAGACTCTTGAGAATCCCTTGGACTGCAAAGGGATTCAACCAGTCCATTCTGAAGGAGATCAGCCCTGGGTGTTCATTGGAAGGACTGATGCTGAAGCTGAAACTCCAGTACTTTGGCCACCTCATGCGAAGTGTTGACTCATTGGAAAAGACCCTGATGCTGGGAGGGATTGGGGGCAGGAGGAGAAGGGGACGACAGAGGATGAGATGGCTGGATGGCATCGCTGACTCGACGCACATGAGTCTGAGTGAACTCCGGGAGTTGGTGATGGACAGGGAGGCCTGCGTGCTGCGATTCATGGGGTCACAAAGAGTTGGATGCGAATGAGTCACTGAACTGAACTGAATATAATTTTAATCAGAATTTTTTCCATATTCCATCCAGGAAAGCACAGAATCTTAACCACTGGACTGCAGGGAAGTACCCCTGTGCATTCTTGTTTAAATTAACCTTTATTTCATATTGTAGTAACACTGATATACAATGTGTTATTGGTGGCAGGTGAACCGAATATATTTTCTATTTTGTTATTGTTTAGTCATCATATCTGACTATATTTGTTGGAGCGTTCCCTTTTCTCCAGGCCCTGTTACACTTGTAAGACATCTATGTGCTTATACATATGTGTACATAGGTATAAATTCTAGGTACATAAAGACATAAATATCCATGTACTTAGATGTATAAATGTTTAGATTACATTGAAATGTAAATTCTAGGTTCATAGATATATAAATGTCTAGGAACATCGATATATAAATATCTAGGTACACAGAAATGTAAATTCTAGGTACATAGATATATAAATGTCTATATACATAGAGATATAAATGCCAGGGTACATAGAGGCATAAATATCTACATAAAGAGAAATATAAATATCTATGTACATATAGACATAAATATCTACATAAAGAGAAATATAAATATCTATGTACATATAGACATAAATATCTATGTACATACAGATGTGAATATCTATTATACATACATATAGATGTAGATATATATATACTGCTGCTGCTACTGCTGCTAAGTTGCTTCAGTCGTGTTCGACTCTGTGCGACCCCATAGACGGCAGCCCACCAGGCTCCCCCATCCCTGGGACTCTCCAGGCAAGAACACTGGAGTGGTTGCCATTTCCTTCTTCAATGCATGAAAGTGAAAAGTGAAAGTGAAGTCACTCAGTTGTGTCCGACTCTTCAAGACCCCATGGACTGCAGCCCACCAGGCTCCTCTGTCCATGGGATTTTCCAGGCAAGAGTACCGGAGTGGGGTGCCACTGCCTTCTCCAATATATATATACACAGACATATAAATATCCATATACACAGAAGATGGTTACACAGTGGACAGTGTGAGAGACAACCTTATAGGTAGATAAAATAAGTGATACAGATAGTGGCATTTAGAAAATCATATTATGAGAGGGAAACATAAAGAATTTCAAAGCAAAGAAAACAAATCTAACCAGGACTCATGTAAATAAACCATCAAGTCCCAGGAGATTCAGGTGGTGATGGCAAATTCTGGAAAGGTCAGGTAGTGAAAAAAAGTTAAATGTTTCATCTTTGTTTACAAAATATACCTTATCAACTTAATGATACATACTTGTTGATACCTCCTTAAGTATGTGTCATCCCACACATCTTCATATGCCCTCATCCAAACTGTTTCAGCTCAAATCATTCCGAGCATAACTCCAATTTGTTGCAACTCTCATTAGTCATGTCTTGCAATGTCATAAGAAAGAGACATTGTAATTCATTCGTATAGACCAGTGAAGGCTAGGATTTCTGTCTAATGTATATTTTTTTTAGGGGCCTTATAAATCATTTAAAATTTCAACACTTCTCCCTGCTTCACCCTGTTCTGACTCAACTGACATGGGAAAAGCTATGGAAAGAGTGTTTAATATAATCTGAACTCACCAGATATTTCTTATTTCTTATCTTCATGTATTTGGTGTACATGAAAATGTGAGAAGTAGACTGATGGATATAAAAAGAAATATTTTGAATGTAGAAACATGATTAGAAACTGGGAGAGTCATTTGACCATACAGCAATCACAATGAATCAACTCCACCTCCCTCAACCATGAAGACAAGTTTATTTTGGTAATAACATCTGCAACTGAGGAGTTAAAGTGTTAAATCTGTGAAAAATTATTAACAGAAAGTGAAAGTCGCTCAGTTGTGTCCAAATCTTTGTGAACCCATGGATTGTAGCCTGCCAGGTTCCTCTATCCATGGAGTTCTCCAGGCAAGAATACTGGAGTGGGTTGCCATTCCCTTCTACAGGGGACTTTCCCAACCCGAGGATTGAACCTGGGTCTTTTGCATCACAGGCAGATTCTTTACCATTTGAGCCACTAGGGAAGCCTCAATTAATAGAAAGGCAGAGAGGAAATGTTTTCATAGATAGAACACAACTTTCCAAAAGGCTGTAAATTTCAGATAAATGTTTTATTATTTTAAATCTTGAGTGGATTACCTATAAGTTTTACAGACTGTTCAAAGTAACATTCTGTTCCTTCCTGGAACGAATACATCACCTTTTGACGCATGTACTTGTGACACACTTAACCGGCTTAGTTAAGCCCTACTTACTTAAATCAACTTACTCTCTCTTGGAGAGTATTCTACGCCAATTTGTGCATACCAGCTGCAGATCTAACAAGAAACACTTGCTCTTACATTGTTGTTCAGTTGCTATGTTGTGTCTGACCCTTTGTGACCCCATGGACGGCAGTGCTCCAGGATTCCCTGTCCTTCACTATCTCCTGGAGTTTGCTCAAACTCTTGCTCATTGAGTTGGTGATGCCATCTAAACATCTCTTCCTCTGTCACCCACTTTTCCTTTTGCCTTCAATCTTTCTCAGCATCAGGGTTTTTTTTCCCAATAAGTTGGCTCTTTGCATCAGGTGGCCAATGTATTGGAGCTTCAGGTTCAGCATCAGTTCTTCCAATGAATATTCAGGGTTGATTTCCTTTAGGAATGACTGGTTTGATCTCCTAGGAGTCCAAGGGCCTCTCAAGAGTCTTCTTTAGCACCACAGTTTGAAAGCATCAATTATTTGGTGCTCAACCTTCTTTATGGTCCAACTCTCACATCCGTACATGAATACTGGAAAAACCAGTAGCTTTTACTCTCACAAATGTGGTATCAAATTTGTCATTACATATTGCCTGAGATCTTTAGACTCTTGCTTCATACTTCATATAATCATGTAGTGTCATAATTAAATCCACTTTGAAACTAAGCTTAATTTAAAGATGTGGTTTGCCTACCAGTAGCATAGGAGTGGAGAAGGCAATGGCACCCCACTCCAGTACTCTTGCCTGGAAAATCCCATGGATGGAGGAGCCTGGAAGGCTGCAGTCCATGGGGTCGCTGAGGGTCGGACACGACTGAACGACTTCACTTTCACTTTTCACTTTCATGCTTTGGAGAAGGAAAAGGCAACCCACTCCAGTGTTCTTGCCTGGAGAATCCCAGGGACGGGGGAGCCTGGTGGGCTGCCGTCTATGGGGTCGCACAGAGTCAGACATGACTGAAGTGACTTAGCAGCAGCAGCAGCAGCAGCAGCAGCATAGGAATGTTCTGTTTTCTCCAGCACCTGTTACCCTGGTGTGACATCTCAAAACTCAGAAATTCTTACTTGTTGATATGAAAATCATTTCATTTTAGCACAGTTTGAACAGAGAAGTGAAAAAATCAGGGTGCCTATTTTATCAGGTTTCTTCAGGGAGAAAGCTGAAACTGTTAGAAGGCAAAATGCATGCAGCTTGTGGCTTCTTTGGCTCTGACTTTTGCAGGGATTTTCTTATGTATTTTTTCAAGTGTGACCTTTCATTCATATAACAGCAAATAACAGAATTATAAGAAACTAATTTGAAATGATGGCTTGTTTCTACCCAAATATCTGAACACAAAGGAGCCAATGATCCACAAAGATCAGGGGACTAAGCTTTTAAGAATATTTGAGGTTGGCAAATAATAACTAGTGTGCTTGCAATTTCAACAATACATTTTTATTCCGATAAAGAATATCCTTTTCGAGCAGGCTTCCAATGTGTCTGCCTCCTGCCGGAAGCCTGGGATGATGGGATCAGGGCACTTCCTGTCTGTCTTTACAGAACATGGGGCTGAACTCGAGAACTCCCTGGCTCTTCCCTGGATCCTGACCATCATGTGGCCAGATATTGGTAACAGTTTTGCTTTGCCTGTTGAAGTGTTTAATGACAAAAGTTCTTTCAGTTGCCTGATGTGGGTGACGTATGGAGCCCAGTGATGATTTCTTCTTTAAGAAATGTACACCGTAGTTCCCACATGAGGGTGAGCTGCCTGTCCATCGATGAGAGACCCTGCATGCGTGTGACCTGTGCCTCCTGGGAGAGCAGCTTTAAGCCAGTTTAAACCTGACCAACTTCTATCATACAAGGTAGGTTCAGACCACTTTAAGTCCTGTCTACTGGCTTCCCTGGTGACTCAGGCGGTAAAGAATCTGCCTGCAGTGAGGACCTGCTGCTGCTGCTGCTAAGTCGCTTCAGTCGTGTCAGACTCTGTGCGACCCCATAGACGGCAGCCCATCGGGCTCCCCCATCCCTGGGATTCTCCAGGCAAGAACACAGGAGTGGGTTGCCATTTCCTTCTCCAAAGCATGAACTGCTACTGCTGCTGCTAAGTCGCTTCAGTCGTGTCCGACTCTGTGCGACCCCATAGACGGCAACCCACCAGGCTCTGCCGTCCCTGGGATTCTCCAGGCAAGAACACTGGAGTGGGTTGCCATTGCCTTCTCCATTGTGTGAAAGTGAAATGTAAAAGTGAAGTCGCTCAGTTGTGTCCAACTGCTAGCGACCCCATGGACTGCAGTCTACCAGGCTCCTCCGTCCCTGGGATTTTCCAGGCAAGAGTACTGGAGTGGGGTGCCATTGCAGTGAGGAGACCTGGATTCAATCCCTGGGTCAGGAAGATCCCCTGGAGAAAGAAATTGCAACCCACTTCAGTATTCTTGCCTGGGAAATCTCATGGACAGAGAAGCCTGAAGGGTTACAGTCCATGGGGTCACAAACAATTGGACTTGATTGAACAACTAACACTTTCACTTTTCAAAGTCCTGTCTACACTGATTATGTTTAGATGAGACCGCATGCTTTCTAAGATGAGAACATTTACACCTGACGGTGTTCTCTGTACACTGGGACATGGAGACCTGGGTAGAGACCTGGCCGGGCCTCTGTCCTGGAAAACTCCGTGCCTGCCTCTGAACGTCAGTGCTCAGATGTCTGGGGTCTGGAGCTCAGGTGGGCTTCTCTGGGTAAGCGTGCTGTCCTCTGAGTGGGGTTCCATGGCCCTCCCAGGGGTCAGTGCTGCAGTAGGGCTCGTAGTCTTTCTTCTTGCCAGGTTCACCTTCCCTGGGCCTCATGGAGACGTCTCAGGTGGGCTTCTAGGTCATTATTCCAACTTACCAGTACATTCAGTTTGAGTAGGGAGGCATGTGCACCTGAGGCATTGGTTCCAGGGTACAGGGATTAGGCCAATGGCCAATGGGCAGCGGGTGAGTTTGCTGTCCTCTGAAGACAACTGAGCTGCCCCTCGTATTTTAGCCCAGCTTTTCTGTTTTCTCAACATCTCAGCGGGACAAGAAAGACACAGCCTGCCACAACCAAGGTAGTATGTTCAACTCTAGCATGAACTCTCAAACCAGCAAAAAGTCACAGACCTAAAGTGAAAACAGGAGAGGCCTGACTTCTCAGTGACCATTGTGAGCAGAGGAGACAGACCCTACACTTCTTTCTAGGGTCTCAGGAGGTCGCAGGGGCCTGGCTTGCTTTCACATTGGGAGCCCGCTGACCATAGCCTTGGTGTCCTAACCGAGGGGATGTGTTGACCCCAGGTTTGGGGGTCTGGGGACTGTGTGAATCTCACCCCATCTGTGTGGGTGAGGATCATGTGTACAGGGAGGCCTCACACACAAAGCTAAGAAAAAGGGATGAATACATGTGAACTGCATTTGTGTTTAGGAATTAATACCTTATGGTATTCACTTTATACAGACATGTGCCTGTTTGCATCTTTACCCCTTCAAGGTTCACCCTCCCTGGGGCTCCTGGAGACTTCTCAGGTGGGCTGCTGCTGCTAAGTCATGTCAGTTGTGTCCGACTCTGTGAGACCCCATAGACGGCAGCCCACCAGGCTCCCCCGTCCCGGGGATTCTCCAGGCAAGAACACTGGAGTGGGTTGCCATTTCCTTCTCCAATGCACGAAAGTGGAAAGTAAAAGTGAAGTTGCTCAGTCGTGTCCTACTCTTAGCGACCCCATGGACTGCAGCCCACCAGGCTCCTCCATCCATGGAAGTTTCCAGGCAAGAGTACTGGAGTGGGGTGCCATTGCCTTCTCCATTTCAGGTGGGCTACCTTGTACTCACTTTAATTCACCAGGACAAGCATGGCGGGAAGGGAGCAGGTTTACCTGGAAAACTGATTGCAGGGCACACGGGTCAGACAAAAGGCCAAAGGGCAGCAGGTGAGGTTGCTGCTATGATCAGCTGTCCCTGCTCAGCAGAGAACAGACCTGGCCCTCTTCTTCCAGCCCTGCATCTGGTGTGTTTTCTCAACACCTCAGTGGGGTAAGAAAGGACCAAGCCTGCCAGAACCAAGGTAGTGTGTCCAGCATTATCATGACACCTGTAAAAACAATTAAAATCACATAGAACCAAAGGGAAGAGATGAGGACTTCTCTGGGGCAAGTGGGGAGAGGAGACCAACCTTACACTTCTTCCAACCATCCCAGGTGGTTGCAGGGACCCACTCCTGAGGGGCCCAACCAGCAGAAATGGGGGTCCTAACCAAGGGTCATGTGACCCGAGGTGCAGGGTCTGGAGACTGTGTGGGTCTCACCCCATGCACATGGGTCAGGATCCTGTACCTGGGGACCCTGTATCTGCTCAGCATGTCTTGTCCCCCTGGAGATTTCCAACATCAGAATTGAGGGTATTGCTCTGATGAACCTGCGGTCCTTTTTCTTCTGTTCACCTAGTGCACTCACATGAGGTCAGGCACCTTGAGTGTGTTGTTGCTCTGTGTTCTGCTGAGTGAAAACCTTTGGTAGTGTCATATTAATGTCATAGCATATCACATATCTAATCTGTAGGGTCACCACTGTCTGATGTCCCCAGACGGACCTCAGGTCATTTGTCATTTAATTTTTATTTTATATTGGAGTCAAGTTGATTTCCATTGTTCTGCTAGTTTTAATTGTACAGGAGCTTGATTTGACTTTACACAGAGGTATATCTATTATTTTTGTTTTTTTCCTCATATAGATTATTACAGTTTGTTTCAGTAGAGTTCCCTGGTCTGTTCACGAGGTCCTATTTGATTATCAATTTGATAGATATTGCATATTTAAATCCTAAACTCTTAATTTATCCTTCCTTTCTAACTTTCTTTTGATCATCATAATTTGATTTTCTCGGACTGCAAATCTGTTTTGTACGTTAGGTCATTGGTATGTATTTATAGATTCCACCTGCACGTGATAAGTCATGATATTTGTCTTTTTCTCTCTGACTTACCTCATTTAGTATAATTTCTTAGTCCATCCGTGCTGCTGACAGTGTTCTTATTTTGCTCTGCTTTACAGCTGAGTGGTATTCCAGTGTATAGATGCACTACCTCGTCCTCATTTTTCTGTCTGGACATTTTGGTGGATTCTATGTCTTGCTTATTATAGACAGTGCTGCCCTGACAATCAAGGTGCGTGTGTCATTTTTTTTTAATTGAAGGATAATTGCTTTACATAATTTTGTTGTTTTCTGTCAAACCTCAACATGAATCAGTCATAGGTATACATATATCTCCTCCCTTTTGAACCTCCCTCCCATCTCCCTCCCCACCCGACCCCTCTAGGTTGATACAGAGCCGCTGTTTGAGTTTCTGGAGCCAGCAAATTCCCATTGGCTATCTATTTTACATATAGTAGTGTAAGTTTCCATGTTACTCTCTCCATTTATCTCACCCTCTTCCCCCCACCCCCATGTCCATAAGTCTATTCTCTATGTCTGTTTCTCCATTACTGCCCTGTAAATAAATTCTTCAGCAAAATTTTCCTAGATTCTGTATATATGCGTTAGAATACAATATTTATCTTTCTCTTTTTGACTTACTTCACTGTGTATAATAGGTTCTAGGTTCATCCACCTCATTAGACCTGACTCAAATGCATTCCTTTTTATGGCCAAGTAATATTCCATTGTGTGTATGTACCACAACTTCTTTATCCATTCATCTGTCAATGGACATTTAGGTTGCTTCCATGTTCTAGCTGTTGTAAATAGTGCTGCAATGAACAATGGGTTACATATGTCGTTTTCAATTTTGGTTTCCTCAGGGTATATGCCTCGGAGTGGGATTGCTGGGTCATATGGTACTTTTATTCCTAGTTTTTTAATGAATCTCCATACCATCTTCTATAAGTGGTGGTATCAATTTACATTTCCACAAACAGTGCAAAAGCATTCCCTTTTCTCCACACCCTCTCCAGCATTTATTGTTTGTAGACTTTTGATGAGGGCCATTCTGACTGGTGTGAGGTGATATCTCACTGTAGTTTTGATTTGCATTTTTCTAATAATGAGCAATGTTGAGCATCTTTTCATGTGTTTGTTAGCCATCTATATGTCTTCTTTGGAGAAATGTCTGTTTAGGTCTTTTTCCCACTATTTGATTGGATTGTTTGTTTTTCTGACATTGAGTTGTACGAGCTGCTTGTATATTTTGGAAATTAATCCTTTGTCAGTTGTTTCATTTGCTGTTATTCTCTCCCATTCTAGGGGTTGTCTTTTCACCTTGCTTATAACTTCCTTTGCTGTGCAAAAGCTTTTAAGTCTAATCAGGTCCCACTTGTTTACTTCTGTTTTTATTTCTGTTACACATGTGTCATTGTGAATGGTGATTTTCTCTAGACCTAAGCCCATGGATGGGATTGCAGGATCATATGATACCTCCATGTCTTGTGTTTCTTGGAGCCTCCCTGCTGTTTTCCATAGTGGCTTCACTATTTACATTCCGACCCAGATTGTAGGATTTCATTTTCCATACATTCTGTGCAGGTTTTTATTTATTTATTTTATCTTTATTCTTTGTATATCTTTTCAGTGATGGCCATTGTGACCCGTGTGAGGTGATACCTTATTATAGTTTTGATTCACATTGATTTAATAATTATTGGTGTGGAGTGTCTTTCCATGTACTTTTATTATTTTATACCTTGTGAGTGCAATTTACCTCTTGACACTGTCTTCTTGAAACTTGGCCCTGTTTGGTATTCTTTTCTGATGATTTATCCCAAGACATTTCTTGAGGGCAGGTGTCATTTAAAGCCCTGTCAATTTTGTGACTATTAAGAGCCCATCAGCACCTGTTTTATGGTTTCCCTGCTGGCTCAGTGGGAAAGAATCCACCTGCAGTTCAGGAGATTTTCAGAAGACTTGGGTTTGATCCCTGGGTTGGGAAGATCCATTGGAGGAGGAAATGGCAACTTACTCCAGTATTCTTGCCTGGAGAGTCCCATAGACAGAGGAGCCTGGCAGGCTACAGTCCATGGGATCCCAAAGAGTCAGACATGACTGAGCGACTAAAGAACAGCAGCAGCACCTGTTTTAACATATAAATACTGATCTGTACCAGCTAATTACTCCCTGCCCGCCCCAACCTTTTCATTTTGGTAATTCTAAGTCTGTGAACCTGTTTGTCTTTTGTAGTGAAGTTCATTTGTATCCATTTTTAGATTCTACCAGAAGTGATATTACATTATCTGTCTTTCCCTGTTTCACTTACTTCACTTAGTATGATCACCTCTACCATTTTCCCTGTAACTGGAAATGGCATCATTTCATCCTTCTTTATGTCTGAACAATATTGAATTGTATATATCTACCCTATTTTCTGTGTCTATTCATCTGTTATTGTACAAATAAAAGCAAATAAGTTGCTTTCCTATCTTGGCTATTGTACCTTGTGCTGCCATGATCTTTGGGGTGCAGTTGTCTTTTCAAATTTTGTTTTTTTCTGGATCTATGCCTAGGTATGGGATTGCTGGGTCACTGAGTACTTCTATGTTTAGTTTTTAAAAGAACCTCCATAATGTCCTCTCTAGTGGGTGTACCAATTTACATTCCCACCAACAGGGTAGGAGGGCTCCTTTCTCTCCCCACCCCCTGCAGAATTTATTGTTGTAGGTTTTTGATGTGGACATTCTAATCAATGTGAGGTGATGATGGACAGGGAGGCCTGGCGTGCTGCAGTCCATAGGGTTGCAAAGGGTCAGACATGACTGAGCGCCTGAACTGAACTGATACCTCATTGTACATTTGATTTGCCTTTCTCAAAGAGCTAGTGCTGCAGAGTATATTTTCATGTGCTTTATGACTATCTCTAAGGCAATGGCAACCCTCTCCAGTACTCTTTCCTGGAAAATCCAATGGAAGGAGGAGCCTGGTAGGCTGCAGTCCATGGGGTCGCTAGGAGTCGGACTCGACTGAGCGACTTCACTTTCACTTTTCACTTTCATGCATTGGAGAAGGAAATGGCAACCCACTCCAGTGTTCTTGCCTGGAGAATCCCAGGGATGGGTAAGCCTGGTGGGCTGCCGTCTATGGGGTAGTACAGAGTCTGACACGACTGAAGCAACATGACATCTTAAGAGAAATATGCATTTAGATCGTTGGCTGATTTTTTATTGAGCTGGTTTTTTTTAAATTGAACTCTACTAGTGGTTTGTATGTGTTGGAGCAAAATTCCTTGTGGAACGAACCCTGAATATTCATTGGAAGGACTGAAGCTGAAGCTCCAATACTTTGGCCACCTGATGCGAAGAGCCAACTCATTGCAAAAGACCCTGATGCTGGGAAAGATTGAGGGCAGGAGGAGAAGGGGGCAGAAGACGATGAAATGGTCGGATGGCATCACCCATTCAACGAACATAAGTTTGAGCAAATTCCCAGAGAGAGTGAAGGAGAGGGAAGCCTCGCATCCTGCATTCCATGGAGTCTCAAAGAGTTGGACACGACTTAGCCAATGAATGACTGCAAAAACCTGAATCCTCCTGAATATTAAATGCCCAGCACCTCAGCTCTTCATGGTGTTACAGAAAATGGCCACAAGGCGGCAGCACTTCTTCCTGCCGCACTGCTTTTTTCTCCCTGCAATTTCCTTGTTATTTTCTAATGGAATATAGTTGAATTCTGATGTGTTTGTTTCAGGTTTACAGGAACCCAATTCAGTTATATTAATGCATAGATGTTTATTCTCTTTTGAGTTATTTTTTGCATATAGGTGATTACTGCATGTTTATAATCTTCCCTATGCTATTCAGTAGATACTCTTTGATCATTCTGTTATACACACTTGATCGTTCTGTTATATATTAACATATATATGTTAATTCCAATCTCTTAATTTATTCCACCTGTATTTGGAGGTTTGGCATTCTGCTGAGGACAACAGGCACTCCAGGTCCATTTTGGAGGCACACTGCTTGCCCCATGCTCCTATCTCCCTCAGCCCCAGGACATTCCAGACTTGGGACCCAAGCCAATCAGGTTCCAGGTATGTGACACCAGCCCAGGTCATTATGTCCTGAGAGATGTAGAGTCAGCATTTCTTTCTTTCTTTTTTTCCTGTTTTTATCCCAGCATTTGAATTGGAGTCAGGTGGCCCTTGTGGTAAAGAATCCGCCTGCCAGTGCAGGAGATGTAAGTGATATGGTTGGGAAGATCCCCTGGAAAAGGAAGTCCCACCCCAGTATTCTTGCCTGGAGAATCCCATGGACAGAGGAGGCTGGAGGGCTACAGACCATAGGGTGCCTAAGAGTTAGACACGACTGAGCAACTTAGCATGCATATAGGTGAATTACAATCTTGTGGGTTTTTTAAAATTTCTTTTCCTTCTGCCACTGCTTGTATCACTTTTCTTAATACATAGATGTGTGTATATATATATATATATATATATTTGTTTTTTTCCATATAGATTATTACAGAGTGTGGAGTAAGTTTCCTTGTGTCACACAGAGGGTCCTGGTCATTTATTTTATAAACAGCAGTGTGCCTGTAATAGTCTGAAGCAGCTCATTTCTCTACGCCCCTCATCTTTATATCTTAGTGACTGAAAGCTTATTTTCTAAGTCTGTGAGGCTGTATCTCCAGGCAAGAAGTTCATTTTTATCCATTTTTAGCTGACACCTAGAAGTGATATGACACTTGTCTCTCTCTGTCTCCCTTACTTTTCTCAGAATGATCGTCTCTAGTTTCTTTCCCGTGGCTCTGCTTGGCATTATTTCCTACTTCTTTATGGTTGAGAAATATTGCATTGTGTATATGCACCCTATTGTCTGCATACATTCATCTGTGCTTGTACAATTAACCAGGTTCCCTGTCTTGGCTATTGTATGTACTGGGGCTGAAATCACAGGGTTATCTGCCTCTTTTAAAATTTTGGTTGACTCAACCTCACCCCAGTCCAGACATGAGGCACACGCCTGTTCAAGCTCCAGGGATGGGATAGCAGCCTAATCAGGGAGCTTGAAGGGAATAAACTAGGCACTGCTTTTTTTCCTTTTCTTTAATCTCACGCTATGTTGGAGTTTAGTTGATTTGCAGTTTTGTGCGTGCTGTCAGGGTACAATCGACTGATTCAGTTATGACATATGCATACAGCATATCTACTCTTTTTTGGATTCTTTTGCCATAGAGGTTATTGCAGAAGATTGAGCAAAGTTCCACAACCTGGACATCAAGTTCTTGAGCATCTATTAGAGATACAGATTTCTGTGTATACATAGAAGGAAGGAAGAAAGGAAGGAGGTCATCCTTTTGGATTATCTATTACAGCTACAGATTTAAAATATATATGTTGAAATATAATTGAAACTGACTTGAATGTTGGTTGTGTTTGGAATTTGTTTCTGCAATGCCCTTTCCTGAGGGGAGCTGTCATTAACAGAACCTCAGGTCTTATGACGGAGAAGGCAATGGCACCCCACTTCGGTACTCTTGCCTGGAAAATCCCATGGACAGAGGAGCCTGGAAGGCTACAGTCCATGGGATCGCTAAGAGTCGGACACGACTGAGCGACTTCACTTTCACTTTTCACTTTCATGCATTGGAGAAGGAAATGGCAACCCACTCCAGTGTTCTTGCCTGGAGAATCCCAGGGACGGGGGAGCCTGGTGGGCTGCCGTCTATGGGGTCGCAGAGTCAGACACGACTGACTGACGCGACTTAGCAGCAGCAGCAGCAGCAGCAGGTCTTATGAATTAGAAGTGCCAGTAAGCCCTGGTGGTCAAGTTGTAGTTACAGAAAATGTCCATAAGGTGGCAACACATTTTCATGCCCAGCTCTGCTTCCTGGGGCAACCAGAGCTTTAGGGAAAGTGGGCTTCTGGGATTGTGAATTAAAGTGGAATGTGCCTGAGCAAACACTTACCAGCTTGTGTCTCACTACTTCTTCCCCGTAAAGCTTCACACCCCAAGCCCCAGAATAACCCCAACCAGGATCACAGCATCCAGCTGAGGGTGCTAAAGTGCCTAGGAGGCTGCACTCTCAGTAAGAAGGCTTGAGCTGGGAACCCCAGCACCAGAAGACCTGGAGGCTAGGTGACTTTTCCAAGGTCCTCAAAGCCAGAGGATCAGGACATCATCCTGTGGGTGCACTAGGAACTGGTCCCAGCCAGGTCAAAGCAGACAGTAGAGGTTTAATAGGTCACTTAATTAAGGGCACCCTGTCTGGTCATTTCAACCCCACCACAGTCCAGCCATGAAAACCACAACTGCCCAGGCTCCAGGGATAGAACAGAGGCCCAAGTCAGGTACATATTTCATATATGAAAATAGAATTTTCTATATTTCATGTATGATAATATAGGTGAGTATTTCATATGTGGACTTTTCTTTCATGTATGAAAATATGGGGATATATTTCATTTATGAAAGCAGAATCCCTATATTTTATGTATTAAAATATGGGGACACATTTCATACATGAAAGAATTTTTTATATTTCATGTATGGAAATATGGGGGCATATTTCCATACATGAATGTAAAATTTCCTTTATTTCTTATATGAAAATATGGACATATACATTTGTAGAGTGAACTTCTTTGCTATTGTTCTTTAAAGAGAAGAACCAATATTTTGCTATAACTTATAATGACACTAATTCTTACAACTCAGTATTGGGAAACTGTGAGTTTCACATGGACTTGTAAGCGCAATGGCTCTCAAACTTCAATGCGCTTCAGAATCACCTGGACAGCTTTGGGGTGTGAAATGAGAATATCTCCTGCCATATTCATAAACAAAAAATGTCACAGCCATCAGTGATTTCTGGCCTCCAAATGTGAATAAGAGCTCCCCAAACTGCAATCCAGGGGGTGCTGCCACCTCCCCCCACGGAGATTGCTGAGGAGCTGGGGGAGTGCAGGAAGCAAGGTGAACGAGGAGATGGACCGTCCCCATACAGCTGAGGCCCCCATACAGCTGAGGTCCCCATACAGCTGAGGTGCATACGGAAGGGATGAATTCAGTGAGCCCAGAGGCTTGCGTCTTCTCATACACAGAAAGGTAAATTCCTTAACTTGATACCTGATCTTTGATGTTCAGACTGCCTGTTCCCTGTGTTACAAACTTGTATATAGCCTGACTTCCCCCCTGCCTCCTTGGAGCAGTTTTCTCAGAGATACCAAGATGCTGTCTCCTGGGCTCGGAGTCCTAAACTTTCCCACCAAATAAAATAACTCTCTGCTTTTAGGTTGTGACTACATTTTTTAGTCAACAGCTTAATAACTCACATTGTCAGACTGCAGGACCAGAGGCTCTGATTTAATAGAGTTGCACAAACCACTCCAGGAACCATAATGAAAATCATTATGGCTTTTTACTTAAGATAACTCTTCTAACCCAAGAATACTGTCTTACATCTTAACAGGCATAAGAGTCTTCATTTGAAACAAGAAGATTTCTAAATGACTTCTTCATTAGGGCATTCTGAACTGAAATCAAAATGTAAGCATCAAAAATAACATTAAGTAAAACGTTTTCTCAGAGAACGTAGACAAAAGCAAGTTAAAAACCTATATGTATCCTGTAGTTAGAGTAATTGCTTGATTTGACTAATTCGTTCTTTGTGAAACAAAAATAAAAAGAGTAAATTTACTTTATGTGATTTTAAAAAATCATGTAATAATTAGTTTTTTATTAAATCTTCTATTTTTAAAATTTTCCTATTTTTATTTTGCTTATTTTTTCCTGTTGATTGTTCTGTTTGTAGCTAGCCATTAACTATTTTTTTAAAAATGAAGTACAGTTAATTTACATTACTGTATTTGCCTTGAGTGTACAACCTACTGATTCAATGCTTTTAGGAACCCTACTCCATTGAAAGTTGTTACCAAACAATGGGTCTATTTCCCTCTGCTGTACACTATATCCTTGTAGCTTATTTACTGTTATTCATAGTGGTTTGTATCTCTTAATCCCCTACCCCTATCTTGCCTCTCCCACTTCTACTTTCCCTATTAGTTCTCTATATCTGTGAATCTGTTTCTCCTTCACAGATAATATCATATTTTAATTTCCACATATAAGTGATATCATATGGTATTTGTCTTTGTGTTTCTGACTTACTTCATTTTGATAACCTTTGGGATTATGTGTCTGAAAGTCTTTTCTATATTTCATGTATGAAATATGGGTGGATATTTCCATATATGAAAATAGGATTTTCTATATATAAGAACACATGGGTGCATATATCCATATACGAAAATCAAATTTTCTATATGTCATATGTGAAAACATTGGTTCATATTTCCATACAATAAAATTGAATTTTCTATATTTCCTATATGAACTATGGGTGAATATTTCCATATATGAAAATCAAATTTTCTATGTTTCCGTGTATGAAAATTTGGGTATATATTTCCATATAAGAAAATAAAAGTTTTATATTTTCTGTTTGAAATATGGGTGCATATTTCCACATGTGAAAAAGTTTTCTATATTTCCTTTATGAACATATGAGTTCAGATTCAAGGTTATGCTCTCTCAGTAGTTTTTTTCCTGGCATGCGGAGACTATCTGTTATAGAGGATGTTGTCAGTGTACATCTGAAGTCAGTGAAGTTAGTTGTGGTCAGAAAGTTGACCAGCGCTACAGAGGGCTCAGCATGATCTGGTACAGAAACAGGTTTTAGAAGACAGAACCATCATCAGAGAGATTACCCTCTTCTACCAAAGTAGCAGAAATCCTCATCATTACCTATTTCTACCAAAGCATGAGAGTCCTTCCAAGCCTGGGAGGTTAGAAACAAAGGACCCCCAAAAGAACACATTCTCCTCGTAACCTAGCAAGTCATTACGTTGCCTTCCAAAGGGCCTGACTTGAATAAAGCTACCACTGCAGGAAACCCACTCACCTTGGTTTCTTTCTTGCAGGCTTTTTTTCCCTTGCAGCCTCTGAAAAGCAACTTGAGATGTGTCAGGGTTGCTCTGTCCCTGGGAGCAGCCAGTGTCGGGGTTGCAGCTGGAGCCAGCCAGGTTTGGACAACCTTGGTCGAGGTTCTCCTTCTTCAGCATGGTTTCCATTGCCCATTGCAGTTCTCCCGAGGGCCTGACCAGCAGGGATGGAGCTAGTCTTCTGGATGTTCATCTTCCACGATTCCAGCCTAGTGGAACCCTGTCTCCTCCTTCAAAAGCGTCACTGGAAAGGTTTTGCTGTGAGTCTAAAATTGGGGGTCCAGATATGGCAGAACCTGGTCACTCCCAGGACCCCCACGGTGTCTCCTGGTGGCAACTGCAATCCTGGTTAGAGCTTCCTCACTCTCATCAGTGGGCAGCTCTCGTCCTTGAGTTGAAAACCCCAAATATTTAACAGAGGACTGAGAATCTGCCTTCTTCCTGGACACCTTACAGCCTCATTCAGCCAAGAAGTTTGAAGTCAAATACATATGCTGGTCTCAGGTGTCCTCTGTTTCACTGGTGATCAGAACATCGTCTGCATTCTGGAGCAGGGCCTCCTCTGTTTAGTTCAAGGTCCTCCAAGTCTGGGCAGGACTTCTCCAAGTATTGTGAACTTGTAAGTCCCCAAGGAAGCGCTGTCCAACGGTACTGTAGTCTCACTCCTTTATCTCCATCTTCCCACTCAAAAGCGGACTTGGGACTCAAAACTCAAGGGTGTGCAGAAAAGGCCTCCTTCAAGTGCAAAATGGTCCAAACAGTCCCTGGACAAAGTCATGAGCAGTGTATGGGTCAGGGAGAGCAATGGATTCCTACAACCTATTGAGTGCTCTTTAAAACTCAGCTGTGGAGTAGCCAATCACAAAGTGACCAGCAGGATCATACTGGTCATACTGGAGGAAGGCTGTTAGGAGTCCACCCCAAGCTTTGCTTCCTCCTTTTTATGGACACTGCATAAAGTCTGGATGCCTGCTCCCTGCAGAGCCTGACTCATATTGCAGTGGCCGTTTCCCCTCTTCATAGCACCCCCATCCACCCGTCCCCCAGTCTTGCTCTCTGGGGTTTCTCTCTCAGAACCGCCACAGTAGAGCCTGCAACTTGCAGATCTGCTCTGGTGGTGCTTTAAGGTCCACCCAGCCTCCATGTGCGGAGGCTACCCTGGCACTCAGTTCAGTCAATCTCACCCCAGAGTGGGAGTGAGACTGTCAGGCATAGACAGAAAGCCATCAAGGGCTCTTCCCCTGCTGGAGAAAAGCTTCTCTCTAGGTTTCTCTAGCACCCCTTGCTACTAACAGTCTCCAAAGAAAGTTTAGAAAGCCAGATACTTAAAATCAAGTTCCTGGACTCCCAACATTGTAGTGATTTCCCTCTATAAAGTCAAGTCCCTCCAGGGCTCCATATGGGAGGCAGTGATGACTTGGCAGCATCACCCTTGGTCACTCTCATTGTCAGTCACCTGGGGCACTGGATGTGCCACCTGCTTACCTTCCTTAGGAGTCTCAGCCTGGGACACTGTTCCAGGCTTCCTCCTGCTGCAGGATGCACATTAGTGTGGTCACACTATCAGGTGCCCCATTTGAGTGGAGGTTTGAGGCCTCCTACCTTTTGCCGAGTTCCTCATGTGGGCATCAATTTGGTTCCCTGGGTTCAGGCAGCTGCCAGCCTGTTTCATTCAGGCCTGTTTCATTCTCCATTGTTTCCTTTTCTCCTGAAACTGGTTCCTGCAAGGGTCATTACAAACTTAAGGCCATTCCAACAAGTTGAGACACTGGCATCCTTAAAGCCCCTCCCATCTTTCGCAGCTTCTTCTCTTTGTCAGAGTTGTTCTGACTAATGAGAATCGTAGGGACCATTTTAAAGTTTCTGGGTCCTCATGGTCTGTATCTGTGCTGCCAGTAGGCTTTACAGATCCTGCCTAGAAATTCTGAAGGCTCCTCATTCAGTTTCTGTTTTACCTTCTGTACTTTATTAAGGCTTCTTTGCTTTGGCCCCCTCTTCACAGTTCTACAAGAATGCAATCTCAATGCTCCTTTTTCTTCCTGTCCCCAGCACTCACGTCCCAACTAGGATCTGCTGTTCATACAGCTACACTTGCTGCAGCCCGAGCTGGGTCGCTAGGGTTTCTGTATGAAGCCCATCTGCCTCCTTCTGAGCTTTATCCTGCACTATTCTACATTCTTCTGAAGTGAGAAGCGTGTTTAATACACTTTGAACATCTGCACAGGTCAGGCTGCAGATTGCAAGAGGGAAAACAAAAGATAGAAAAAATATTTTCTATCCCCTTGGGGTCATTTGTGTAAGTTGGCATATTATTCTTTCAAATAAATTCAAAGTTGCAGAAGAAGAGTGGACCCAGATCCATTTCACCCACCTCACATTCGCATCCCCAAGGGGAACTTGCTTTAACAAGTTGCCCCACTGGAGTTTGGCTAGCTTTCTGGCCCAATCAGGTGCCCAGGTAGGTTTGATTGACAGCAAGTCATCCTCCTTTTCATTAGGAACAAGCAAAACAGGTTTCTTTCCTTCCCTGTGGCACTTTATATCTTCTTGGCATAGGTTTATTCTGATGTAACATAGGAGACTGTAAAAAAGCATTTCACCTTCCCAGTTACAACGTAAATCTTGAAAAGTTGTATTGTAACTTAAGAATCCATTTCCAGGCTGTTTTCCTCTGGAGTCTAAAGGATGTTGTGGCTATGGAGTAGGTGGGTGGGTAGGTGGGTGGGTGGGTGTCGGTGGGTGTGTGTCAGGGTGGAGGTATAGGAGAACAGGCAGAAAGAAAACCACCTCTTCCTTGTGCATGGATTCATAAGTCAAGGTCACCCAACTTTGGAGACCACAGCGTAAAGGGAATCACAAGGTGGAACCTTGCAATTAGCATCTCCCGTTCTGAAGCGGCTTTGCTTCCAGGGGTCACAGCAATGAAATGTAAGGGTCCTTTCTGTAGTCACCAAGAAGCTTAGTCCCCAAAAGCCAGATCTTGTTTTTCTTACAGAAGTTTTACTTACTATAACACAAAACAGGAAACAATGCAGATGTCATTCATCAGATAATAAACTGTAATGCATCCATACAATGATACAGTACTTGGCAATGAAAATGAAAAGATCATTGAAGTCCTCAATCTGTATAAATTGCCAAAGAATTATTCCAAGTGAAAGAAGCCAAAGGTTACATACCCTGTGGTTTGCATTTAAACAGCATCTGTGAAGTGAGGAAATTACAGAAATGGAGATAAGGATGAATGAGGTAGCAGGAGGGACAGGAGGAAAGCAGGTATAGCTGTTAAAAGGCAGGCAAGGAACAAGGTCTTTGTGGGCACTGAAATGTTCTGTATGTGACTGCATGGTGCCAATGCAGGAGACATAGGAGACACAGGTTCGATCCCTGTGTTGGGAAGATGGGCTGGAGAAGTGCAAGGCAACCCATTTCAATATCCTTACCTGGAGAATCCCATGGACAGAGAAGCCTGGAGGGCTGCAGTCCATAGGGTCGCAGGGTCAGACATGACTGAAGCGACTTAGTATGTGACTGTATCAGGGTCAATATGCTAGTTACTATGTTTAACTACAGTTTTACATATATTTAAATATATATTTTACTATATTTAACTACAGTTTTATTATGAGGAAAATTGGGTAAAGGGCATACAGAATCTCTGTATTATTTCAACTGTCCAATTTCAACAATTATCCACAAATACAAAGATTAATGAAAGAAGTTCTTCACATCAGCTGCTTCATCCACACACTTCTGTACTCTACACAACCTCATGCAGATTGAAGTGTATTTTCTTAATTTGTATAATTTTCTCAGAGTTGATAGCTTAAGGTGTTCAGTACTGCTGGATTTGTGGTCTCCGAAGGAGAAGATTTAACTCTGGGACCAAAGATGCATTTCAGTCACTCAGAGCTTTGTTCAGATTTTTATTTAAAGTGAAAGTAATAGAAAAAGTTTCTGACATAGACATCAAAAGGGAGCAGGAGAGCACCCACCCTCACTAGTTAAGCAGGGCATTATATACTTCTCAACTGGCTGCTGCAAACAGATAAAAAGAATACCTCAGGGTTGTAAGAGTTCCACCAGACCCTTTCCCAAGGTATACATCCTGAGATAACTTTGGCACAACATTAGCCAGGAAGAACTGGTTCTGAGCAATGTCTCTGGGCGAGATATAATGATGATACATAATCATGGGTACAAGTCTTGAGAAACGGGTTCCCAGGCAAGATTTGTTACTATTATAATTATTAATACAGAGCCTAAGAAAAGCATTTCCATGAGTAAGAGATTGTGCTGTGTGATCATTAGCTCATAAAGAAAGGCCGGTTCTCCCGCAAGAGACATTGTTGCACAAGGCTTAAGGAAAGCATGAGCGAGAATGTTCACCTCCTCCTTAAAGCGCCTTGGACTGCCTGCCTAAGCTTTAACTCTTTCAGAATTGAGTGGCATTTGCAGTTTATTACCATTTTGGATAACTGTTTCTTGAACAGAACCAAGATCTGGGGCCATTCTTTTATCACCAATAACCCAGCAGTTAAGATAGTCATATAGACCGACGTGAACGCCAGAGCCCGGGTCTCCAGCCCCAGCTGGCGCCGTGCGCGCGCTCAGTCTTGTTCCGCTCTTAACAACCCCATTGACTGTAGCCCGCCAGGTTCCTCTGTCTACGGGATTCTCCAGCGTATACTGCAGTGGGTTGCCATTTCCTTCTCCAGGGGAGCTTCCGGACCCAGGGATCTAACTTGCCTCTCTTGACTCTCCTGCATTGGCAGACGGGTTCTTTACCACTGAGCCACCCAGGAAGCCCCTCAGCTGCCGGACTTTCCCTAATTGTCTCCAGACCCCTCCAGCCAGCCTCCAGCTCCGTCCAGTCAGGACCATCCGACGGCCCAGCACAGGAGGGTCTCTTAACGAGGCTACACATCCAGAAGACGTCTTTCTACCTGAACCCTCATACCTCTTTTCTGCCACAAAACCAAACTGAGCACAGGAGGTCAGGGTGTCCTGTGGGGACCTGGGGGGCGGCTCTGGAGCAGATGGACCCGAGGCTCAGGCTGGGCCTCTCGGTCCCCATGAGGGGCCAAGTCCTCAGGCCAATGTCCCCTGTACTCTCTCCTTACCGGACCGCTTCCAAATTCATCACCAAATTCGTCACCCAGTTGGTTCTGTTCCACGCAAAACAGAGGTGAAGCACGGAGAGCGGTTACTCACAGAGAGAGGACAAGAGAGTACGACAATCTTTAAAAACGCCTCAGCAAAGTCCAAGGACTGACGGGAAAGAAGCGGTGGACGACTGACCCGGGCTGCGTGGACGTGGGGACGCAGGGCGTGGAGGGTATGGACGCGAGGACGCGGAGTGAAGGAAACATGGGGGTGAACCAGGGGAGCATAGGCAGCTGGGGGAGGGCCGGAATCTTGACTATAAATAGGTACCTAGCGGTTCTTGTCGGAGAAGGCAATGGCAACCCACTCCAGTACTCTTTCCTGGAAAATCCCATGGACGGAGGAGCCTGGTAGGCTGCATGCAGTCCTTGGGGTCGCGAAGAGTCGGACACGACTGAGCGACTTCACTTTCACTTTTCACTTTTCACTTTCATGCCTTGGAGAAGGAAATGGCGACCCACCCCAGTGTTCTTGCCTGGAGAATCCCAGGGACGGGGGAGCCTGGTGGGCTGCCGTCTCTGGGGTCGCACGGAGTCGGACACGACTAAAGCGACTTAGCAGCAGCAGCAGCGGTTCTTGTGCACAGGTGCGACTAGGCAAGGAGGAGGATAGTGATGAACCTTGTATAGGGGAGAGAATCCATTAGTGTGGGTTTAGGGAGAAGGACTGGACCACGTTCTAGAAACCGAGGCTTCATGGAAGGAGAAGGGAGCAGACTGGGGAAGTGGACTGGAGGCTAGTTTCAGCGGAGATGAAATAGGAAGTAGGTTTAATTAAAGTAGATAGAAGGAGGGCCTTGGGACTGAATGAACCCACAGGGATGATGGACTTAACATTCATAGTGTTTCTTGAGCACGTTAAAACTCACTTCGAATTCTGCCTCTTCTTTACCTTGATATCCAACTCGTTTGAAAAAAAAAAAAAGAACTCCCTTGAGGGACAATTTACATACTATCAAACGAATGGGCCCATTTTAAATGTACAGTGTGATGAGTTTAGAAAAACACATATACTTGTGTTGCCGTCAATACCGGCCAATACCTCCGCCAGCCAAATGATCTCAGGGCGCCTCCCAGGCCTTGCATCTTGTCCTAGGCTTTGTTTAGGTTATTTTTGCCTGTTCAAGAACTTCACACAGATGGAAATAGACAGTCTAGGTGTCCGATTTCTTTCAGATTTATCAACATTTTTTTTTTTTTTTAATCTGAGTAGCATTCCATCTCATGAGATGTAACAGGATTTATCTAGTCACCTACTGTTGGGTTGTTTTTTCACAGGTGCTGTTTTGAATAAAGCTGGCAAGAACACTCCTTGTACAAGTCTCATAAATGGCAACCCACTCCAGTGTTCTTGCCTGGAGAATCCCAAGGATGGGGGAGCCTAGTGGGCTGCTGTCTGTGGGGTCGCACAGAGTCGGACACGACTGAAGCGAATTAGCAGCAGCAGCCAGGAACACTCCTTGTACAAGTCTCATGGATTATGTAGTTGGGATAAATATCTAGTGGTATTGCTGGATCAGATGGTATTTACACGCTTAATTTATGAGACTGCAGATGGTGTTCCTGATAAAATGTTCTATCTGCACCCTAAAAATCAACACAAGAATTCCAGTCACTGCCCCCTCCCAGCCTTGCCAGCACTTGGTGTTGTCAGAATTCTCCATCTTATTCTCATGAGCAACCATCTCCTTTGAAATAAAGACCAGGGTCATTTTTGGAGGATTACATGCAGGATGAAGAGAGGGTCACTGCAATTAAAGACTGGGTCCAACAGGCACCCAGTTCCACACACCACTCCAAGCCTCTCCCACTTTTGACCTACCTGGGCTCCCTTCCCTGGGTTCAGTAATTTGCTCACAGAACTCAGGGAACACTACTTATGTTTACTGATTTGTTACCTAATACAGGAAAGGATGAAGTTAAAGGATACACACTAACAGTCAGATGATGAGGCACAGAGGGCGAGGTCTGGGAGTGTCTGGGGGACAGGAGTTTCTGCTGTGTGGAACTGCGACTGTGCCCATGCTCCTGGAAGCTCTCTGAACCCAATAGTTTGTGAGTTTTGATGGAGGCTTCATCATGTAGGCACAGTCAGTATCCATCATGAACTCAGTCTCCAGCCTCTGTCCTCCCCCTGGGAGGTGGGTAGAGCTGGAAGTTCTAAGCCTGTAATCCTGGCTCAGTAATTTTGGTGACAGAGCCCCTGTCCTGAAGCCATCCAGGAACAGGCATGCTCAGCACCCAGGAAACCCCATGGGATTGAGGGATTCTGGGCTGGGCCCTGAAGCAGACACACTTCTGTTCCCTGGGTCACAGCTGTGTGACCACAGCCAGGTGGGAGGTGGGGCTGCAGGCAGGGGGCTGGAAAGTGGAACTGTGGGCATCTCAGGTGGAGTTCTGTAAACATAGACCCTGGGCAGAATTCGAGGGAAGGGTCCCAGGAGCAGGGGTGGGCCTGCCTGCAGGCGCCCTGGGGAGGGTTTGGAAGTCGGGGAGGCGGATCTTCGGGTTGTGGCAGCAGAGATTACAAAGTAGCCCAGGTGGCCTTGGGCAGGAGCGGGCACTCCTCGTCCCCAGAAAGGTGTTCACATCCTTCTAGTGTGGATGGGAGTGGACACTGGGAGGTCACCTTGTTTCTGCAGTTCTAAACACACTGTGAGTCAGCGTCCTGCTGAGAGGGAGCGGCAGCGTTCAGGGGTGGGGGTAACAGCTCAATGGATCCATCAGGGTTAGGATCTTCCCTGAGGGGGTGGGAATGAACTTGAGCAAAGGAAGCATCCTGGTGGGTGGGTGGGGGCGTGGGGGCGCAGCTCCAGGAATCGGAGGGGAACTGGAAGCTTCTCGGTCCACTGCATGCTCCTCCCTCTTCTCCACTGCTGAGACCACTCGGCACAGAATTCCCAGAGCCCAGACTGGATCCTCCCTTCCCCCTCCTTCCCCTCCCCCTCCCCCAGAATTCCCAGAGCCCAGACCGGGTCCTCCCTTCCCTCTCTTTCCCCTCCCCTCCCCCAGAATTCCCAGAGCCCAGACCAGGTCCTCGCTAACCCCTCATCTCCTTCCCCCTACCCCGATCTTCCTAGTGGGTCCCAGATGACAAGGTGAAGTTGTTGATTCCCCAATTCTGAGGTGTGCCTCTTATAGGAGGGGGGTTGCTGCAGATGCCCTGCTTCTTGCCAGCAGAGACCTTCAGGCCACGGGAACAGAAAGAGGGATGTAGCTACACACAGGAGTCGGGTGCCGGCCATTTCTTGGGGCTCCTTGAGCCATGGCATCTGCCTGACTGTGTATCTTCTAGGCACCAATGACCCCTGTACCCGCCCTGCTGAGAATCAGAGCTCGTTCCAGGTGTCACCTGCTGGCCTGTAGGAGCCTGCCTGTGACCTGAAGCACTGAGCTGGAGTATCACTAGTGAACGTCTACTCTCTTCAGACATCACAGTGTGTTCTCTGTGTAGTTCTCCCTTTCAAATTTCTTATCTATGACACAGACACAATTTATCACATTTTCTAGAGGGTAAGAGGGAAGCTCAGAGACTTGCCTGCTTAATTAGGCTTAGCCTCAGCTCCTAGAGGCTTGTATTCATATTCTGGTTTACATACTTGCAAGACAAAGGCAATTGTTTAGTTTTTCAAAGAACAGTTCTGTCACCTAAAGTTACCAAAATCAGTGGCAAGATTTTTAATAAAACTGAATTTTAATTTACAAAGTTCTATGTTTTATAATTTTATCATGTCTTCAAAGGTTTGTATAAGGCATTTAGCAAAGACATTTCTAAGTTTATAAATTAAACCCAAGCAAAAGCACTACTTTTTTAAAAAAAATTAACCTTTGCACGTTAATTCCCAGTTTACTTATTCTGTATAACTCAGGTAACTGTTGGTATCCTCAGCATGTTTAGTTGATATTTCCTTAGTGGCAATCTATATGCCTTGTCTTTCCCACAATATAATTAAATAAGAGCTGTAACCACCTTATATAAAGTTCATTTAAATATAGCAATTTGTATACATTTATCTAAATTCCACCAACTCTATACCTTCAACTTTAGTTTTCATAAGCATCCGATCAACAAGCTTTGATCTTAAGAGTTTAGAAGGCCTTTTTTTTTTTTTTTTGGTTTCCTATTTTACTAACTTTTATATAAAAGGCTCTCCTATCTCCAGAGTCAGGTAAAGCCCAGAAGTCAGTCTCCTTGGGCCTAACTGTCCCCAAATTATTGGTCAGATACCTCAGTGTAAAGTTTAGTAGCCCCTTAAATAGATAACTTAAAACTGGGGTAAATAGAATAGACTTGTTTAGCTTTTAATGTTAGAGGCCAGTAGGGGTCCCTCATGGTTCATTTACTTTGTTGTTCAGTGGCTCAGTCCTGAGTGACTCCTTGTGATCTCATGGATTACAGCATGCCAGGCTTCCCTGTCCTTCACTATCTCCCAGAGTTTGCTCAAACTCATATCTATTGTGTGGGTGATGCCATCCAACCATCTCATCCTTTGTCACCCCCTTCTCCTCCTACCCTCAATCTTTCCCAGCATCCAGGTCTTTTCCAGTGAATCTGGTTCAGGATGTGTGATGCAAGTAAGCAGCAGTGAGCAGTAAGTAGCTGGAAGCAAGGTCCTTGTTTCCCAGACTGGGAGTCCTAACCACTGGACCATAGAAGGCAGCAGTTAGGGTTAAGGTCCCTAGTCTTGTCTGTCCAGTCAAGAAGGAATTCAGGCAAGGAGGCAGAAGGTAGAGAGTAAAGAAAATTACATGCAGAGAGCTGCAAGGATGAGCTCAGAGAGAGTCTCACCTTTGGGAAGTTTAAATCCTTTATTAGGGGGCAGTTTCCAGGTCTTTGTCTTCCCTCAGGCCAATCATCTTGCTTTGTCTCCCTCCAGCCCCTAGTTAATTTGTCTCAGGACCTTCCCCTAGGGTGTGCACACACACCTTAGCCAAGGTGGATCTTGAAGTGAAGGCTTCTGGGAGTAGCAAGACTCATTATGACCTGGCATTATCCTTGACTCCAAGGAGCCTTTCTGTACTTGTGTAGTGTCTCCCTTATCCTAAAAAGGGGGAAGCAGAGATCCTGTAATCTTTTACTCAGACAGGGTTTTGCCTCTCTTTGTCCTTGCCATGATTATTTCCTTGAGATGTTTACAAGAGACAAAGACAGGTTATTTACCCTGATTCTGCTGTTACTTCCATCTTGGAGAACACACAGGAGGCTGCTTATAAATTCTTCAACTGGACCCCACCTATCTCTTGCTTCAGGAAATGCAAAGAGGAGGCTGGATGATTGCAAATGTCCAACCTGGAGAAGGAAATGGCAACCCACTCCAGTATTCTTGCCTGGAGAATCCCATGGACGGAGGAACTTGGTAGGCTAGAGTCCATGGGGTCGCAAAGAGTCGGACACGACTGAGCTACTTTACTCACTCACTCACTCAGAGCCACTCTATCTCCTACCTAAAGTTGGGTCCTGGCATCAGGTGGCCAAAGTACTGGAGCTTCAGCTTTAGCATCAGTCCTTCCAATGAGTGTTCAGGGTTGATTTCCTTTAGGATTGACTGGCTTGATCTCCTTACAGTCTAAGGGACTCTTGAGTCTTCTCCAATACCACAGTTCAAAAGCATCAGTTTTTCAGTGCTCGGCCTTCTTTATGGTTCAACTCTCACATACATATATGACTACTGGAAAAACCATAGTTTTGACTAAACAGATCTTTGTCAGCAAAGTGCTGTGTCTACTTTTTAATATGCTGTCTAGATTTGTCATAGCTTTTCTTCCAAGGAGCAAGTGTCTTTTAATTTCATGGCTCAAGTCACCGTCTGCTGTGATTTTGGAGCCCAAGAAAATAAAGTCTGTCACTGTTTCTCCATCTATTTGCAATGAAGTGATGGGACCCAATGCCATGATCTTAATTTTTTGAATGTTGAGTTTTAAACCAGCTTTTTCACTCTCTCACTTTCTTCAAGAGGCTCTTTAATTCCTCTTTGATTTGTGCCATTAGGGTGGTATTATCTGCATATCTGAGGTTATTGATATTTCTCCCAGCAATCTCGATTCCAGCTTGAGCTTTATCTAGCCCAGCATTTTGCATGCTGTACTCTGCAAATAAGTTGAATATGCAGGATGACAATATATGCCTTGATGTACTCCTTTCCCAATTTGGAACCAGTATGTTTTTTCATGTCCAGTTCTAACTGTTACTTCTTGACCTGAATAAATGTTTTGCAGGAGCAGGTAAGGTGGTCTGGTATTCCCATCTCTTGAAGAATTTTCCACAGTTTGTTGTGATCCACAGTCGAAGGTTTTAGTGTAGTCAATGAAGCAGAAGTAGATGTTTTTCTAGACTACCCTTGCTTTTTCTATGATCCAGCAGATGTTGGCAGTTTGAGCTCTGGTTCCTCTGTCTTTTCTAAATCCAGCTTGTCCATCTGGAAGTTCTGGGTTCATGTACTGTTGAAGCCTAGCTCTAAGGATTTTGAGTAGTACCTTGCTATTATATGTGAAATGAGTGCAATTGTGTGGTAGTTTGAACATTCTTTGGCATTGGGATTGGGCTTTTTGGAATTGGGCTTCCCTGGTAGCTAAGATGGTAAAGACTCTGCCTGAAATGCAGGACACCTGGGTTCAATCCCCGGGTGGGGAAGATCCCCTGGAGAAGGAAATGGCAATGTACTCTAGTATCTTGCCTGGATAATTCTATGGACAGAGTAGTCTGGCAGGCTACAGTCCATAGCTTAAAAAGAGCTGGACACGACTGAGTGACTATCACTTTCTTTGGGATTGGAATGAGAACTGACCTTTGCCAGTAGTGTGTGAAGTGAAGTAAAGTGAAGTGAAAGTCACTCGGTTGTGTCCAACTCTTGCAACCCCATGGACTATACAGTCTATGGGATTTTCCAGGCCAGAATACTGGAGTGGGTAGCCATTCCCTTCTCCAGGGGATCTTCCCAACCCAGGTCTCCCGCAATGCAAGCTGATTCTTTACCAGCTGAGCCACCAGGGAAGCCCATCCCATACTGTAGGGGATTTTATTTATCCCATTCTAAATAACCATCCAAACAATTTTTTATTCATTTTAAGTAACTCCTTAAAAAATTTTATTTGACCTCATTGAAATAATAGCCAGACTTCCCCCCCAAGTTTTTTGTTGATATTCTTAGTTGTTCTTATTATTATCTGTAAGGCCCATTGAGGGGAAGGCCACAATGAAGCTTCCTAAACTAATTTTTCTGTCAAAAAAATTTAATTTGACTTTTGCTTTATCAGTTCAGTTCAGTTGCTCAGTTGGTGTTCATCACCAACTCCTGGAGTTTACTCAGACTCATGTCCATTGAGTTGGTGATGCCATCCAACCATCTCATTCTCTGTCATCCCCTTCTCCTCCTGCCTTCAATCTTTCCCAGCATCAGGGTCTTTTCAAATGAGTCAGTTCTTTGCATCAGATGGCCAAAGTATTGAATTTTCAGCTTCAGCATCAGTCCTTCCAATGAATATTCAGGACTGATTTCCTTTAGGATGGACTGGTTGGATCTCCCTGCAGTCCAAGAGACACTCAAGAGTCTTCACCACCACAGTTCAAAAGCATCAATTCTTTGGCACTCAGCTTTCTTTATAGTCCAACTTTCACATCCATACATGACTACTGGAAAAACCATAGCTTACTAGATGGACCTTTTTTGGCAAAGTAATGTCTGCTTTTTAATATGCTTTCTAGGTTGGTCATAGCTTTTCTTTTCTGCCGGGAGCCGGCATATTGCATATTGAGTGCATATTGCATATTGAGTGCAGCACTTTTCACAGCATCATCTTTCAGGATCTGGAATAGCTCAACTGGAATTCTATCACTGCCGGGAGCCAGCGTGAGGAACTCCGCCCATGACAAAGGTCATGAGGAAGGAGGCTCGGCATACGCAAAGGCGGGATCGAGCTTCAGGAGTCCCCCTGGAAATTCTCGAGCATCTACCCCCAAAACCAGAGTCTGCCTACTTTCTGCTTTCACCTACACCTCTGACTTTACGGGGGGCTGTCCCCCACTACCTCTCTGAAAAAAGAATTAGCTTACAGTTCCAGTTAATAATTCCTGGGTGTGACAGTGTTTAACCTACAAACTCCTTTGGAAATCCTCTAGCCTGCCTGAATAGGTTTTTCCGGCCACATGTGATTGTTCAGAGCCTCCCAACTGTGAGAGGCAGGAGATGTTCTAAACTGTCTAAACACAGATTCTTTTGAGTAGTTAAAAGATTGATTAGAAATTGTATTGGTGGAGGGATTTTCACTTGTTGGGCCAACGTTTGCTGCTAAGTTTCCATATCCCTTACCTGCTGTGTCCCTGGCAGTGTATTGATTAATATAATTGGTGTAAGTAGTAGCTTTAATGTTTGTAACCTGGGACCCTTGAGTTAATTCTTTTTCTTGTTATAGCCCACCACACCTTTGCTCTGTAGGAATGCAACTTTATCTAATGCTTTTGGAGGGTGGCTCCTGACCAATCACCTTTAGAGAAAAATAAGTTTTCTGAAGAAAAGGTCTTAAAATGTTAACAGGCCTCCGGGCCAGAAGATGATGCAAATCACCTAAGCTTTTGCATATGATAAGTTTGCAGGAAGAAAGCCTGGCTTGCTGCAAGACTCTACCCCTTCCCCCATTATCCTCTATGCATAACTTAAGGTATAAAAACTACTTTGGAAAATAAAGTGCGGGCCTTGTTCACCGAAACTTGATCTCACCATGTCATTCTTTCTCTTACCTTCTGGCTGAATTATTCAGCCTCTTTTCTCCACTGAATTTCCTCACTGAGCTATCCTTATTTCAGCCTCTTTTCTCCACTGAATTTCCTCACTGAGCTATCCTCATTCTACTACTCTTTATATCCTTAATTAACGTTTAATTAAGCAGTTGTTTCCTGATCTTCGCCTACGCCGTCTCTCCTTCGAATACCCTGGATCAGCTGGGGCTGGTCCCCGGCACTTTTCATGAATATAACCATGGTTTAGGGGCATTACATGACCATTTTTTTACTCAGTGCTAGAAATGGTCATTCCCAGGTCTTGTGGAGATTTCTTTAACAGGTCACTCAATGTGCTGTTTACTGGCCTAGGCCATAAAACAGTATTCAGAATTTTCTGGACTACCTGTAGTTACTAGTCTCTTGTGGTCCAGAAAAATATTGCCTTTTGTTGTTTCTTCCCCTATCTAGAATTATACCATTATAATCATTGATCTTATATGGAACTGCATTTCTGATCAACTGCTTTAAGTCACCTTCAGTTCAGTTCAGTCGCTCAGTCGTGTCCGACTCTTTGCGACCCCATGAATCGCAGCACGCCAGGCCTCCCTGTCCATCACCATCATCAACCCTGTCCAACACCAACTGAGTGACGGAGCTCACTCAGACTCACATCCATCGAGTCAATGATGCCATCCAGCCATCTCATCCTCTGTCGTCCCCTTCTCCTCCTGCCCCCAATCCCTCCCAGCATCAGAGTCTTTTCCAATGAGTCAACTCTTCGCATGAGGTGGCCAAAGTACTGGAGTTTCAGCTTTAGCATCATTCCTTCCAAAGAGATCCCAGGGCTGATCTCCTTCAGAATGGACTGGTTGGATCTCCTTGCAGTCCAAGGGACTCTCAAGAGTCTTCTCCAACACCACAGTTCAAAAGCATCAATTCTTTGGCCCTCAGCCTTCTTCACATCCATCTCTCACATCCATACATGACCACTGGAAAAACCATAGCCTTGACTAGATGAACCTTTGTTGGCAAAGTAATGTCTCTGCTTTTGAATATGCTATCTAGGTTGGTCATAACTTTCCTTCCAAGGAGTAAGCGTCTTTTAATTTCATGGCTGCAGTCACCATCTGCAGTGATTTTGGAGCCCCCCAAAATAAAGTCTGACACTGTTTCCACTGTTTCCCCATCTATTTCCATCATTATTGTTGCTGGGAGGACTGGTTACACCCTGGGTACAGTAAGAGACAATCTTATAGACAAGATATAAGTAATGAAGCTGATAACACTGACAAAGTCACAGCATAACAGGGAGACAAATGCACAAAAAATTGGGAAACAAAGGAGAAATTAAGCAATGATTAGTATAAATAGTTGTAATCCAGTTGCAGTAAATCATGAAGTCTATGGGAGCCAGTTGAAGAAGCTAAACTCTAGCAGAATCAGGTACAGAGAAAACAAAGATGTTTTATCTCTGTTTACAGGGGAACATTTTAACACCTTGTTGTAGGTCACAGCATAAGAGGAAAGGTTTTCCTGAAAAACAAAGATTCAAGCTAGTATATTTTCTAAGGTCATGAAGTTAGAAATCATATTTATTAGTAAATTCAGTGTCATGTAAATGAACTTTGACTCTTAATGGCATGCCTATATTAATTAGATCAACAAACTTAAACAATATTAGTATCAACTTAATATTGAATATTTCCCAGTTCACATGAAACTGAAAGTCATTTTTGTCAGTTTCTTTAAATGTACAAGCTTTGGTTTTTAAGGGGAAGTTTAGAAGCCTTTCTCTTTTTGTTCCCTCTTTTACCTACTTTTATATAAAAGGCTCTGGGATCCCCAGAATTGGGTAGAGACAAGGAAGTCAGGCCCTTTTTCCTTCTGGGAAGATTGTTGTTGCTTAGTCACTCAGTCATGTCAAATTCTTTGGGACCCCATGGACTACAGCACGCCAGACTTCCCTATCCTTCACCATCTTCCAGAGCCTCCTCAAACTCATGTCCATTGAGTCAGTGATGCCATCCAGTCATCTTGTCCTCTGTCATCCCCTTCTACTCCTGCCTTCAATCTTTCCCAGCATCAGGGTCTTTTCCAGTGAGTCAGCTCTTCCTATCAAGTGGCTAAAGTATTGGAGCTTCAGTTTCAGCATCAGTCCTTTTAATGAATATTCATGATTGTTTTCCTTTAGGATTGACTGGTTTGATCTCCTTGCAGTCCAAGTGACTCTCAAGAGTCTTCTCCAACACCATAATTCAAAAGCATCAATTCTTTGGCACTCAGCCTTCTTTATGGTCCAACTGTCACATCCATACATGACTACTGGAAAAACCGTAGCTTTAACTAGATGGATCTTTGTTGTAATGTCTCTGCTTTTTAATATGCTGTCTAGGTTTGTCATAGCTTTTCTTCCAAGGAGGAATCATCTTTTAATTTCATGGCTGCAGTCACCATCTGCAGTGATTTTGGAGCCCCCCAAAAGAAAATCTGTCACTGTTTCCATTGTTTTCCCATCTCTTTGCTGCAAAGTGATGGGACCAGATGCTATGATATTAGCTTTTTGAATGTTGAGTTCTAAGCCAGCTTTTTCACACTCTTCTTTCACCTTCATCAAGAGGCTCTTAAGTTCCTCTTTGCTTTCTGCCATGAGGGTGGTGTCATCTGCATTGAGGTCATTGATATTTCTCCCAGCAAACTTGATTTCAGCTTGTGCTTCATCCAACCTGGCATTTCACATGATGTATTCTGCAGAGAAGTTAAATAAGCAGGGTGACAATATATAATCTTGATGTACTCCTTTCCCAATTTGCAACCAATCCATGGTTCCATGTTCTGTTCTAACTGTTGCTTCTTGACCTGCATACAGGTTTCACAGGAGGCAGGTAAGGTGGTCTGGTATTGCCATCTCTTGAAGAATTTTCCATAGTTTGTTGTGATCCACACAGTCAAAGGCTTTAGTGTAATCAATGAAGCAGAAAGTGAAAGTGAAGTCGCTCAGTTGTGTCTGACTCTTTGAGACCCTATGGACTGTAGCCCACCAGGCTCCTCCATCCATGGAATTTTCTAGGCAACAGTCCTGGAGTGGGTTGCCGTTTCCTTTTCCAGGGGATCTTCCCAACTCAGGGATCAAACCCGGGTCTCCCACACTGGGGGCAAATGCTTTACCGTCTGAGTCACCAGGGAATCCCAAATGAAGCAGAAGTAGATGTTTTTCTGGAATTCTCTTGCTATTTCTGTGATCTCACAGATGTTGGCAATTTGATCTCTGGTTCTTCTGCCTCTTCTAAATCCAGCTTGAACATCTGGAAGTTCTCAGTTCACATACTGTTGAAGACTGTCTTGGAGAATTTTGAGCCTTACTTTGCTAGCATGTGAAATGAGTGCAATTGTGTGGTAGTTGGAACATTCTTTGGCATTGCTGGGTCCACAATATCAAGGAATTTACCACCCACTGTTGTTTAAGCCACCTTGTTAAAGCAGCCCTAGCAAACTAATATAATCACTATTTGGGAAAGAAAATCATGTATTTTATTACTCCAGTAGAATAATTTTAGCACTGATTCTTACCCTGAGTTTTTAAAAGACAGAGATAAACATTACTCAGAGTATATGAATTGTGTCCTATGAAACAAAACTGGTTAACACATATCTCTCAGCTGTAAATGATATGTGTCCATCTAGAGAGCAAGAGGATAGGTGTAGAAGGGAGAACCTTGTCTGCTTTCAGACAAGCAACTTACTGGTTCCCAGGTTGTCCTGAGTATAACAAAGTGGGGTGCAGTTCTAGGGACCAGGTCTCCAAGCAGTGACACCAGGCCTCAGGAACCCACAACAAAATTGTGAAGGAAGAATATTACTAGCCAGGCCCAGATGAGTTTTTTCCTCCCATTATTGCTTTTTTTCTGGAAAGTTCTTCCAAATACACATTTTTGTCCCCAAATATCATATTGGACACTCCCTACTAGGAGCAAAACTTTTTTAACATCTCGATTTGATGAATTTGCAATTGCAAAATCGCTCAGAAAATCTCCCCAATACCTCCCCTGCACCACTGTCCCCCTCAACAGCATCTGATGCACCATATCAAGGAATTTACCACCCAAATAAACAGGTACTTGAATGTGATTTAGTGATCTCTGCACCCTCCGCCTGGTCTCTCTGTGAAATCTAGTCAATTCTTTGCATTAATACATCTCTGAGTGAAGCCCTGCAAGATGCTGGCTAGTCTCAATTGTGTCCTCCTCATTTCTCTACAGTGCCTAGAAGTCAGCCTCTCCACACAGAAACTGTTCCAACAAATTTCATTTCAATGATTTGGATTTCAATTTTCAATTTGCTTCTGTTGCTAAGTTCTTAAGGCCTTTTTTTTTTGCCATCTCAAAAAAAAATGTAAAAAATGATGTTTGCCCTCATATCTAACATGCTAAGCTTTAACCTAGTAAGTTTTTAAGGCTGATATTTTCCAAGAAACAAACTTTCTTATCTCCTGTACAATAATAAAGGTTTGTTATACAAGTACACAAAGTGAAAAAAATCAGTAAAATAGCGATATCTTCACAGTTGAATTCTTAATATATTTTCCACTATATGCAAAAAGAAAAGAAAATTGGCAAATATTTTGGATAAGAAGCAACATTTTTAAAAGCAATAATTTTAGCCTAAATACCTAGATTTACCATTTGTATAAAATAATATTTTATGAAATACAATTTTATAAAATGATTTTATAAAATTTGTATAGCTAGGTAACAAATGACTTGCCTAAATAACATTTAGTAGGTGGAGTCCAGGGGCCACATTCTACAAAATAGGTCAACTGACATTGTAAAACGTTAGTAGCATAAAATTGTGGTGGGAATAGAAAAGGCAGAGACCCTTTTTAAGGTCTTGAAGTTTAAGAGTGATCCCTGAACTGAGAGATATCTGAGTTGAAGTGGTCATTGGAAACAGATGGTAGAGACTGTGAAATCATAGAGAAAAGATCGTCTGAATTCCAGCTTCCAGACTCAGAAAAAGAAGGAAGAGCTGTAGATTTCACTGCAGAGAATGAGGCTGAGAAACTTTAAAATTGGGTGCATTTTCCCAGATCCAGGCAGCCAGCAAATGTGCAAAAATGCTTAGAGCCATAATGGTATGTCATCTCTATTTCTACAAAAGATGTTAGCATTTTCTGAATTCTCATCTACTCTGCCTGGCATGCACTACTTTGCAACTTTCTGGAAGTTTCATCAGCACCACTTAGATATCTGTAGTACAACGTGCCTGGGGAGTACAGATTGTGGGTCCCTGGTTGGGGGAGAGGGGTGGTGGAATGGGTTCCTCTGGTTTCCACAGTGAGTAGTGTCCCTGCAAACCTGAGTAGGGAAGACAACTTACCTCTGTTTGGGAAATGTAACCATCTGCATGTCTAGAGGCACAATTTTAAAGACTGACCTTGTTTTGGGAATGATTATGATTCTGACCTCAAAGAAGCTCCTGGATCATCAGGATCTGGATGTTCCCTACTGTGTCCATGATGTGTTACTGCTATTATATGCTGAATGTGTTCTTCATTATTAATTCACAATTCATTAAACTGTGCAAAATTACAATGAACAATATACATTAAAGCAAAATTCCCATCAATCATTTCCATCACATGACAAAGTGTGGCTGTATGTATCTGGGAACATGTCCTCCTGTGGGAGTTAGTTATAAAATAAAAGTGTATGAAACAGTAAATAATATTGAAACCTATCAGGGCAGCAGCTCTTAAGGGTTAACACTGCAGACAGACTACTTTGGAAAAAGTCTTTATCCCTTGGTGTATTAAGAAGTCACCTCATAATTGCCATATCTCCACATTTTGTTCTAGAGTGCCTGGTTTATTAAAATCAGTGAGAGACTGGTTTTAAAGAAAAATCTATTTGTAAAAATCCAAATTTGTAATATATTCTTTTAATATAATTATAGAATGTCTTTTAACTGTAGACTAAAAAATCACTCCATTTTCAGCAAAATGTTTTGATGTGAAATTTTTTAAAACAAAGAGGATCTATTTTTGTTATTTTCTCTTTTACCTAATTTTTGTATCCATTTTGTCTGGGCATATAAAATGGTAAAAATATTTATAATATTTGCACTAGATGAATCTTATTAAAAATAAAATACAGATGGCCACAGAGGCTGGGAATATTAATATCTTTTTAATAGATTGACTCCCCCCTTGATTTCTGGGGTAAATGTACAAGTTTTCCCATGAAAATTAGACACACAAATCATCTGACACAATGTATGACTGATGGACATGATTGATGAGAATTTTACTTTAATGTACATTGTTCATTGTAATTTTGCACAATTGAATGAATTATGAATAATGAAGAACAACAAATCCAGCATATTATAGCCGTAAACTGCTTTTATGGATATTTTTCATGTTTCCAGGCTTTCTTGGCCATGCTGAGCAGCTTTAACTCAAATGATTAAAGAATAATCATTAGTTATAACTGTGTTAAAATAGTCAACTTGAAGGATATTTTCCTGTGTGAACTTTTTCCTAATTGATTCCATTTTATTCTCAATAAACTTACCTGTATAAGCTGTACTATTAAAAAAAACTTATCTGATAGGGTAATTAGATGACATATGATCATAGTCCATTGTTTTCTGATTCAATGAGATCATAAGGGAGTAAAGTAGGAAAATTAATAATTATATATTTTTAATTAGGAAAATAGACAAACTAAATTTCTTATTGAAATAAAAAAGAGTCCTGTGTCAACCCTGCTTCTCTTAGAGAAAGAATTGTGGTGCTGTAATATCAGTGGATATTCTGAGAGACTATTGGGTTGAACAAAGATTTCCTTCAATTTTTTAAGTGAAAGTAAAAGACATATTTTTCATCTTCACCAAGAACTTTATTGAACAACATATTCACTGTTTTGTTCCACTATCTTCTGCCATTTTTCAGGCAACTTCATAATTCCATCTTCCCAAAACTGTTTATCTTTTTGAGCAAAGAACTCTTCCAGGTGTTTATAGTCTTCCAAGGAATTGAAATTTTTTCCATTAACAGAATTTTGTAAAGACTGAAATAAATAGACAACTGAAGATGCAAAATCTGATAAATATGACTGATGAATCAGAACTTCCCAAGTTGTAATAGTTTTTGCCTGGTCATCAAAGAAACATTTGGTCTTGCATTATCCTGATGGAGGATTATGCATTTTCTGTTGACCTAATTCCAGGCACTTTTTGTCAAGTGCTGCCTTCAGTTGGTCTAATTGAAACATTTTAATTAGAACAAGCAGAAATATGGCCAAGAAGGTTTTTTTTTTTGCTTTTTCCACATATGTGGAACTCTTAATATCAAAGCAACTAACATAATCAAGCTGGTGCAAATAATTTCCAACACCAATGGGGGTATTTTGAATATGTTGGCTATCTCTCACATGATATTAACATTGCTCTCTATTAATGTCTTGATTTGACTGCTATCAACTTCAACTGGTCTACCTGACAGTGAAGCATCCACTGGTGAGAATATTCCAGCACAAAACTTCGCAGACCACATTAAATCAGTCACAGCACTTTCTCCATACACTTGTTCATTTGCTAAGTTGTATCCGACTCTGCGACCCCATGGTCTGCAGCATGCCAGATTTTCCTATCCTTTACTATCTCTTGGAGTTTGCTCAAACTCATGTCCACTGAGTTGGTGATGCCATCCAACTACCTCAACTCCCTTCTCCTTCTGCCTTCAATTTTTTCCTGCGTTAGGGTATTTTCCAACATCAGCTCTTTGAATCAGGTGGAGTATTGGAGCATCAACTTCAGCATGTCCTTCCAATGAATATTCAGAGTTGATTTCCTTTAGGATTGACTGGTTTGATCTTGCTGTCCAAGGGACTCTCAAAAATCTTCTCCAGCGACAGAGTTCAAAAGCATCAATTCTTCAACCTCAGCCTTCTTTATGGTCCAACTCTCACATCTGTACATGACTACTGGAAAAATCATAGCTTTGACTAAGTGGATCTTTGTCAGCAAAATGTCGTCTCTGATTTTTAGTACACTGTCTAGGTTTGTCATAGCTTTTCTTCCAAGGAGCAAGTGTCTTTTTTGTGGCTATTGTCATTGTCCACTTTGGGAGCCCAAGAAAATGAAATCTATCACTGTTTCCACATTTCCCCCTATCTATTTGCCATGAAGTGATGGGACCAGATGCTATGGTCTTCATTTTATGAATGTTGAGTTTTGTCAGCTTTTTCACTCTCTATACATTGCAGAAGTCTTTTTACATTTCAGTTGCATTTTTACCTTTCTTGAAATAATAAAGCATAATATTCCAAAAATGTTGCTTTTTTTTTTTTAGACTGTGTTCAGTCCTGTGTACTGTCCAGATGGTCTCAACACCACAGTGCTATCTCAGGGCTGCCTCCGAGAAGTAGCTCCCACTTTGGGATCTGGGCAAAAAGCACCTCCCAAAGATGGAGAAATCGAAGAGTCCTCTTTCAATAAGTTCCCAGGTGATACCTTCATTACAGGTCTGGAAGTCACACACTGGAAATCTCAGACCTTTGTTGCAAAGCCTGACTTGTTGCATTCTGCTGCTGCTCTTTCTGCTGCTGATCCTTCAGTCACCCTTTCTGCCATCAGGTAAGGCAGCTTCTTCTTTTTCTTTTTTTTATGGAGATTTTAGAGTGTGTGTTCGTTTTAGGGTACCAAAAATGTTGCTTTTTTCTTTCCATCTTCAGTATTAAAATGGCTACATAAAAATTCACCCATTTTGATGGTATTTTTGTTAAATGCACTTTGATATGACAGCTGTCATAAAACAATCTAACAAAATTGTTTCAAATGAAGTCAAAGACAAGTAAGCACTACTAGAGCCATCTTACAGAAAAAACAGAATGAACCTTTTGGCCAACCCAATAGATTTTACCAAGGCATGAACAATAGGTTGCTTATTAGCAATAAGAAATAAATAGTCTATTATAAGTGTATCCTTTTGGAAAGTGTGGGATAACAAAGGAAAGTTTTTCACTATTTATTGTTATAAACAAAATGCCGATTAAATGTACACTACCTTCAATTCAGATATTAAGATATTCCTCCCTCAGTAATTTTATTAGGCCACATGTATAATCTCAAGCATAGGCTGTGATATATTTTATAATACTTCAAAAAATTTTAAAGCAATATGTTTTTAACCCTATAATAAATATAAAATAGATCCCAACTGATATTTTCTAAAATGTGCATTTTATAGAATTACTTAAGAATGATTCCTTAATAGACCATCCTTGTAGGTTTGTTAGCAGAGTGTTAGGATTGTCTAATACCATTTTAGGGCATTACTACATTTTAAGAAATAAACTAATGTTAAGGAACATAATTTTGCCAGATAAAATATAATAGAATATTAATAGCCAAGAATTTGACTTGTGAAAAATCCTCACATGATTACTGGCCTGTTAAAAAATGAAGGATACAAGACTCCACAAATATATTGCAAGTTGTTACGTGCAAAATAATGTGCTAGTTACAAAGTCCTCTGGGAAGTGAATGTGAGTCCTGATGCTTCTTTATTGATGTATTTCATCCCTAAAGTCCATTTGTTGCAGGTTTTTCTTATGTTTCCGAAGGAAATAAGTAAGTCATCTCAAATTCAGGTTTTACCTCCAATAAAGTAAAAAATGTGAAAGATACTGTATGACTGGATGATAATTAAAACTGGACAAATATTTTCTCTCATTGGAGACTGAAAGTGTTGTGCTTAAAACTTGTGATTCTCCTTCAAAAAAGGGTAAAAATGAACTTATTTACAAAACAGAAGTCAAATCACAGATGTAGAAAACAAACTTATGGTTACTAGGGGATAAGGGGCGGGGGAGGGATAAACTGGGATATTGAGGTTGAAGTATACATACTACTATATATAAAATAGATAATAAGAACTTACTGTAGAGCATAAGGAACTCTACTCAATACTCTGTAATGGCCTATATGCAAAAAGATTCTTTAAAAAAAAGTGGACATATGTATAACTAATTCACTTTGCTGTACATCTGAAATTAACACAGCATTGTAAATTAACTGAACTCCAATATTTTTAAAAAATAAGTAAATCAAGTACTTGTGTGTTTTTAAGAAATAAACATTTTCTTCTTTTTTCTAATAAAAATTAAAAAATATTTTTTATTTTTTTTATTCCTTTTTTTATTCCTTTATTTCTCATGTGTTCCCCATCCTGAACCCTCCTCCCTCCTCCCTCCCCATACCATCCTTCTGGGTCGTCCCAGTAGAATTTGTGGTTCTCAAGCTAATGCATACCTAAGAATTAACTTTGCAAATCTACATGTGGAATGTATAATTCTTTGGTTCAGAGACAATGACATTACAAAAGAACAAAACTTCCCAAGCATTTCCCCACTTAGAGTAATGGTGGATCTCAAGGGAGCACAACAGATAATATTCTTTTTATGCTGCCAATTTGCTAGTGGTTTCATATTCACTGAGGAAGATTTGTTAATGGATCCTAAAGAAAAGATGTGAGGTCTCTGTGAGGCCTTTGTGTCAAGTCTCTGTGGGTTATCTGTATAAGGTTTCAGTAAGAAGTCTCTTTAGGGCACAAGAAATCTCCTGCATTGTCTCTAAATGAACTCTCTGTGAGGTTTCCATGTGAAGTCTCTGGTGAGGCCACATGAGGTCTCTGGGTGAAGTCTCTGTATGAGGTCCCTTTGGAAAGTATCTCTGGGAAGTCTGTTAAACCTGTGCTAGGTTTCTGTCTGAGGGCCTATGAGGCAACGTGAAGTCCCTGAGTGAGGCTTCTATATGGACTCTCTGTGGAAGATATCTGTGCAAGAAGTCTCTCTTGAGAGGTGTCTCTGTAAAGTCTGTGTATTGTCTCTGTTTCTCTCCATTTCTGATCTTACTGTACCTTATAGAAGACTGAGCCGTGAAAGAAGGGCAAAGGGACTTGCTTCTTTCTGTTTTCTTGCTGTTCTATCAGCATCACCTGTCTCCTCCCAGCAGGAGCCATAGGGGTCTGTGTTCAGGTTCCCCACATTCCCAGAGCTCACTTCAGGATGCCCTGGAGAGGATCCACTAACAGCCAGGCTCAGGTTCCAGCCGAGTCCCGACTCCTCCCACAAGTCCTGGCTCCATTCTCATTGCTCTGCCCATCCTCCAGACTGCTTTGGAAATTAGACCCCAGAGGCAGGAACTGGCTCCAGGGAGAAGGCAGGGTTGTGAGCAGTCCTGTGTCCACTCTACCTTACCACCTCAGGTCTCAGTTCCACATGTTGAGAAGTCTGACAGGTATGGGGGATGGGGTCCATTTCTATTGCCATCTGGATCAGGGGCATATGCTGGAGCAAAACTCTCCACAATGGGAAATACACCCCTGGGAGCTGGGTCCACTGTGTACCCTGCACATGGCAGAATGCACCTAATCACTCTAGAGAAATTCTTCCTCATTTCCCTGCTTTCCCATATGAATGGGGGCCAGGCGACAAGAAATGCTGTGCTAGAAGCAGAGCACTGGAACACTCCTGGACTGCACCCCGCCCCCCATTTTGGACAGGTCACTCCCCTGGTGGCTCAGACAGTAAAGAATTAGCCTGCAATGTGGGAGGCCTGGGTTCAATCCCTGGGTTGGGAAGATCCCCAGGAGGTGGGCATGGCAACCCACACCAGTAGTCTTGCCTGGAGAATCCCCATGGACAGAGGAGCCTGGCGTGCTACAATCCATGGGGTCACAAAGAGTCGGACGTGACTGAGTGACTAAGTACAGCACTCCTTGTCAAATCTTCCTTTTGAGAACTCAAGAAGTGATGTATAAGCTTGTTATCAGATCAGATCAGATCAGTCGCTCAGTCGTGTCCGACTCTTTGCGACCCCATGAATCGCAGCACACCAGGCCTCCCTGTCCATCACCAACTCCTGGAGTTCACTGAGACTCACGTCCATTGAGTCAGCGATGCCATCCAGCCATCTCATCCTCTGTCGTCCCCTTCTCCTCCTGCCCCCAATCCCTCCCAGCGTCAGAGTCAACTCTTCGCATGAGGTGGCCAAAGTACTGGAGTTTCAGCTTTAGCATCATTCCTTCCAAAGAAATCCCAGGGCTGATCTTCTTCAGAATGGACTGGTTGGATCTCCTTGCAGTCCAAGGGACTCTCAAGAGTCTTCTCCAACACCACAGTTCAAAAGCATCAATTCTTCAGTGCTCAGCCTTCTTCACAGTCCAACTCTCACATCCATACATGACCACAGGAAAAACCATAGCCTTGACTAGATGAACCTTTGTTGGCAAAGTAATGTCTCTGCTTTTGAATAGTGTTAACCTTCCTTGATTTGCTTTACTTCTACAAGTTTGACCTGTTTTTACCTTAAGGTGTTTTCTGTAGGTCTGTGATCTTAGAGTTGGAATAGGGTAGAAACCCTGGGGTGGGGCCATGATGAGCTGCTGGACTCAACTTTTCCTCCCTTCCAGGCCTTTAGATGGCTGTATGTCAGGAGATTCACTGCACAGTTATGGGCACCTGATACCACTTTGCCTTCTTCCCTGGATAAAACTTTTTATCTTCATCTACATCTTACACTAGATTCACAGTGTATGACTATCAGATAGTCAGTACACATAGTCACAGCCCTGTTCTATTCATCTAAAACTTCTTCTCTGGGGTTAACATAGAGGGGAAGATAGGTGACCATGAACATAGCTATTCATTTATATGGGACAGGGGTCAACACAGCCTTCAGCAGCCTCCCTAATCCTCCCCCACTAACACACACAGAGCAGATCCTTGGTCTGTTCTAAAGTGTAGGAAAAGCAGAGGAGGTGGAGAGTAATGCTGTACACTCTATTAATGCTAAACTCAAAGGGGTTAATAGGGCATATGTCAATCCCAGCCTTCATCATAGAGAGAAGGAGCTCTCAAGGGTAGGTATTGTATATTGCCTAACAAGAGATCCAGGGGCAGATTTCTCCTTCTTCTAAACTCAGAGCCCAGTACCCTAATTCCCTCCAAACTTCCATCCACTTGCTTCTGACATTTCCTGGAGCCTCAGTTGAAATGTCTAGCTCTATCTTGCCTCTGTAAACCTATCCACTATAGCTGAATAAAGTTCAAAGTAGAGTAGAAGCAGGAGAAAGACCGGTTGAACCAAATCCTTTGTGTGGGCTTCATAGCTTTTTCCCACCTCATAGTTTTGTTTGTGTAATAACAGTATTATAAGGGGCAATGAAGAGACTCAAGACAAGGAGCAAGCTTACAATGCTACTCTCCTTCCTCCCTCTATGCCCCTCCATGCCTCTCCCTTCTAGAAAACAAAGTGTACAGCATAGACAGCAGTCGTTACACTATACTCTTATGAGAAAAAAACGTATGTATCGGGGAACATTAAATATCTTGGATATGTTGAGAAAAACTTTCTCTATATTCCTCCCTCCATGCCCCTGCCATCTAGAAAACAAAATGCACAGCACAGACAGCATCCATTACACTATATACTCTTATTAGAAAAAAAAACCAAACATATGTATTGGGGAACATTAAATATCTTGGATATGCTGAGAAAAACTTTCTTTACATGGACTGAATTTTTTCTTGGAGACATGTTTTTCCTTTAAAGGAAAGACTAAAGAAGTACTTTATGGTTGAGCAGGCAAGACACCTCCCCAAAGATGACAGTGCCTTGGACAGTGTTGATGGTGGACGGGGGCACCTGGAATCCTTGGTCCATATTGGCAGGGACAGACCAGAGTCAGAGTCTTCTTGGGGGATGAGGTTGGGAGGCACCTTGGGCTCAGCTGCTCATCATCGAATCTTACACTTTTTGAGCTCTGTTGATATCTGACTTCCCTTTCTCTGATAGAACAACTCTGGCCCTTGGAGGTGGCTTGATGACTACAGGCTGTATGACCCATATTTTTCCCTTGCTGTGGGTAGGAGGGAAGCCTATGGTAGCAGAAACCCCTACACACCAGGGCTTGGAGTTCCTGTTTGGGTTCTTTTACCTTTGTGGCATGAAGTCCATGGTGAATTGCCATTTTTTCTTCTAGGATCTGTCCAACAGCTGTCATAAGTGCCTGAGCCTCAGCGTTCTCACTGTTCATGATTGATCTACTTTCGACTGGTCCTTCGCTTTGGGCAGTGGCCGATATGGGCTTGCATTTTTGCAGGGCATCGCCACTTTTAACTTTTCTACTGGGGAAAATCCACTTTAAAAGTAGCCTTATCTTTTTTTTGAAGAGGCTTTCTTGAGAACCGTGTTTCTTCTCTGGCATGACTTGGAGACATTTGTTTCGAACAGACTCTACTATTTCCCAGACCTGGGCAGGGCGTCTCATACTTCCAGCTTGAGAGGTCCCTAATTCTTTGAAGCTTTCCTTATGCTCTCCTGGTTTATGCCTCCTACAGTCCTCTCTTTTATAAGTAGGAGCTCTCATCTTGCTCTGGCTCTTCCATGAATCCTGAAGTTTTGAAGTTTTGGGCTCCTGCTGCCCTAGGCTTCTCCTTTGGGCTGCCTTAAAGACACACAGTGTCTGGGAAGCTAATCTGTCTCTGGTGGGTAATCTCTGGGGATGGCAAGGAGGCACTGGAGAAGTCAAGTTGTTTACAGCAAGGCATGTGTGTTTGGGACAGTGTTGAAACTGGATGTTTGACCGTGCCTTTACTTTGGACTTAAACTTACTAGCAACGTCCGTGTTAAGGCATGGCTCACCTGGATGTTGGAAAACAGACATTCTAGTGAGTGGGGAATGTTTACTGGCCCCTGGGGCCTCTAAATTCCTCCTGTGTACACTTGTGGTTTGGGGTTTTGTTAACACTTTGGTTTCCAATGTAACTCTAGACTGTTGATGAAAAGCAGGAGACTCCTTGGCCTCTGCTGCTTCCCTGGCCTCTTTACTTCTCAAAGATTGGGGTCCTAAGTTCGCCTCCATCATTTTTACCCTTTGGCAGGGGTCTTGCACGGCCTGACCACCACTCTCTTCTCTTGGCTCGTTCCTGGCCATTGTAGAGCCTGGATGTGACTTCAGGCTGTCCCTCTTGGTCCATTTCACAGTCTCGGTCTTCCAGGTTCTTCCCACAATGCTGAGTTTGAAGGGCTGAGAAGGTGACCTGTCCTCCAGTGCAGTCAGAGAAGCCTCTGAGGGTTCATGGTAGTCATCACATGGGCTACTGGCCAGCACCCTCTGATTTTCCTTATACACAGGTGAGGGGGTAAGGAGAGGCCTTATCAGGGTGGGAACTGATTCTTCTGTTTTCACCTTCTCTCCTGAACGGGCCTGAGGAGGTTTTCCGAGGAACTCAGCAAATTTTACTGTTGAGTGGGACTCAGATACATAGGTGGCTGAGGGGGAGGAGACAAACTGCATGGGGGAGGGTTGAGGCTTTTTCAATTTAAAGAGATTTATGGGCTTGAGGACCTTGAGAGGTAGGCCCCACCTATGCTTTACCCAAAACCTTGTAATATGTGCTTCCAGTTCCTCTTGAGTGTCTGGATCAAGGAAGGAAACCCTATAACAGGTGTTCACACAGGGTTCCCAACCCTTCAAGATGCCTAGACTGCTGGTTTCCGCGTGAGTATCAGACTTAGAAGAAGGATGCTTGACATCAAGGCTAGACTGATGTACATTCACAGGAACAAAACCCTTGCTGTTCTGCCCCAACTTCCTGCCCAAATGGCCTTTCAGAATGTTGTCTAGATTCTTATCTAAGCTCCTTAGTAAATCAATTTCTGAGTCACTCCTCAAGAGCCTTAGGTCATTTTCTGACTCCTCAGAGTTCACCTCCTGAAACTTCACTACAGAGCTTTCTGAGTTCCTAGACAGATCTTTTGGAACCTTCCCCAGAATATGCCCTAGGCCCTTGCCCACACCCTGGCTTAGCTGGAACCTCACCTTCTGTGCAACCTTGCTGCTTTCACCTGTAAATGAAGATGGTTGTGAGGGTCTATCGTTGCCCTTTGTCTGGCATGTGCCTGGTAATTCTTCCTGAAGCTGCCTTATCTCTAAAGACTCTTGGATCCTTTGGGGCAGCTCCCACCGATGTTGGATGAGCCAATTTTGGAGATGTATTTCCAGCTGCTTCCTGAGCTCTGGACTGATTGGAAAATTCTCAGGAAGAATGGAGACCACCCAGCTGTCTTCAGGAAGGTTGGAAGGGAAGACATTAAAGACTTCCTCAGATTGTTTGACTACAGAAGATAAAGTCCTCCTATTTTCTAGTTGCTTCTGCAACAAAGACCATTCTGAATGTTGAATCTCAGTTGGGGTAAGAGACTGTGGCTTATTCTGGGATGTAGGGCAAGACAGTCCAGAGGCCCTAATCTGGGCTGAAGAAGAAGATGGTAGGATTGGGAGAGAGGGTTTTAGATGTGCTTGGGTTTGGATCCGAGCCAGAGGTGGGGGCTGGAATTGAGGTATTGTTGGAATAAAGGGTCGAGACTGGAATTCTAGGTGGGACAAGGGCTGGAACTGGGAAAGCAGTGGAGGTATTTTAGCTTGCATTTGAACTGGGCAGGCATGAGAAATTTTGTTGAATAAGAAAGGAGACTGTGGTACAGAAGAGGTCTCAGGGATTGAAACAGTAGCCACCAAAGATTCACTGTGCAGAGAAGGGAGACCCCAGAAAAGCTGGTTATATTTCTGCTGTAGCTTGTTCCCCAGGACCTTGGGATATGAGAACTGCTGAGGACCAGGCAGCTGCCCTGGTTTGTCTTTTGTGCTCCAGAAAGGCTGGGGGGTTGTGGTGTCCTGTTCAGCATGCAGAGATTCCAACATATTCCTCAAAGAATTCAGGTGACAGTCTTGGCTCATTTGTTTTAGATGTGATTCATCTTTTTCTTTTTCCTTCCAAATCTTGATCTCAACTCTCTTTGTCACTTGTATATCTAGGAGCTTCTGTTCATGAGAGCTGAGCAAAGAAGGGCTACTAGCCTCTACTTGTCTGTCTGTGGGGCCTATCCAGAATGAGGCCCCTTCTGGGTTGTGGGAAAGGTGCTTTTTCTGGGACTTGTACTCTGATGAGGTTGAGAGATATAAGGCTTTTGCAGCTGCCTGCCACCAGGACAGGGCTGAAACGGGACAATGTGAGTGACCAAGGCCTGAGATAGCTGGGATAAGAGAAGCTGACCAAGGAGGATGTGGAAACAAGCTCTGTGGGGCAGGTCCCAGTGGTAGTGCCATCGAGGAGTCATGCTGAGTAAGAGTCAAAATGGAGTCTAGCAGTGGTGGGGCAGAGGAGGCTGTCAGAGGACAGGCCTCTGAATCAGGCGGATATGGTGGGGGTGAGGAAAGAGCAACTTGCGGGGATGAAAGGATGTCTGGGGAAATAAAAGGCTGAGAGGTACTCAGGGATGTGTGTGAATGGACAGAAACTGAGGAAGTCGTCGGGCCTGGTGAAATGATGGAGGCCAGAGGCAGATGATGCTTGGTCAGAGGAGCCAAGAGGGGCATGGCAGGAGCGGTGTCTTCCACAGGTTCCCCGCATGGCGGGTGGGCTCCAGCAGGCACTGCTTTGCATACCTCACCAAGGAAGTCTTGACAGGAGATCTGATGAAAGCTGCTCTTGTCAGGGAGCCTCCCCAGGTGGCTGCAGGAGGCAGGAGACAGAAGCTGCAACCAGGAGCAGATGGGCCCAGGAGGGCTGGGCAGGCCAGGCAAGGGTGGACACTTGCAGCCCAGGATCCCTCCTCTGCCCCTACACTGACTTCATAATGCTCCTGCTGTCCCTCACCCTAGGGCTTTTGCCACCCTTCCCAGGGCTGGGGTCACATTATTGGCTCCAGGAGGAAGGAGGACCCAGGAGGGAAGGGGGAAGATACATTACCTTTGAAGAAGTGAAAACAAGTGGCGAGTCTCCTCCAGTTCTTCCAGGCAATCTCTGCAAGCTGGAAATCAGGAGATTGTGTCATGGTGGTGAAGGCAGAGGCCTAAGAGTGCTTCAGGAGGCTAAGTGCAAGGCTCTTTAAAGAAAATCTTTGGGGGATTAAGCTCTAGAGCCCAAGCATCAGTGTCCAAGGCATATGTCCCTGACAGTGACGGCAAGGCTCACTTGACAAGGGTTTGTCTTTTGCAAAGTACTTCCACATTCATTACTCCCTATGGCCCTTACAACTGCCCTGTAGGAGAAAGGTCAGCATCATCTCACAGAAGAATCTGAGCAAAGTTTAACAACTTGTCCACAGTTAGACTTGGAGGTCCCACCTCCCAACACAGGCACAATTGTTCCACCACAATCCACATACCCCATTTCCAGGTTCTTCATGGCTTCATTCTAAGCACACATTTCTGGAAAGTATCTGGACTCTGATTTCCTTCCCAGGAGCCTCCCTAATGCTCTGTTTCCTGAAGAATAGGCGTTGCCACTGGCATCCTCAGAGACCATGGAGCTGGGCCCTCAGGGATAGAAGAGATGGAAGCTAACTCTCAGGGCATGCAGGACTGAATGGCAAAGGCTTACCTTTCAAAGATCCACGTTTCTTCCTACTCTGGCTCCTCCCCTTCACCTCCACTTGATGCTGAGAGATAAGAAAAAATAGAGAGACTATCACCCAACCGTCTCCTCTCTCCAGGTGAGCTACAGATGCTTAGTGTTCATGAACAGTATGATTTTCTATATTTAACTAATGGGTCTCTGTGGTTTTTTTCCTTGTTTACTTATTTTTAAAATGGATAACAATATTTTCAGTTTTTTCTTTGAAGAGTGCAAAGACGGATTTTGTAAGTGATATTCACCATAGATTTCTTCTGTCATTGTTCCTCGGATCAAGAAACACACACATTCTCAGTTGTGTGAAACTAATTTCCCATGTGAGCTTGGTCAGATAGGATTCTGCTTCCCAAGGCCATATCTCCACTCTAGCCTCTGCTCTGAGGCTCTCATGGACTCAACATTGCACTTATAAGGATCAGTCCCAACACAAGGGAAAGTCTCACTCAACACCTGCTATGGGAAGGTGGCTAGTGAACCAGTGCTCAGGGGTCAGTCTTCCTACAGAGACTAAACTCTTAGTAATTCAGTCCTTGGCCATTAGTCACTGCATTGGGACTTGCCTAGAGCTCTCCACCATACCTGGACTCCTGGCCTGAGATCTTGGGCTATAAATCCTTATGCCCACTCTAACCATTATCTGACCTGGCTTGTCCATAGAAGGATGATGTTCTAGCTTTCCTGAGAGTTCCCATCTCAGTAATCTCTCTGAGTGATTTTAAAAAGTGGATATAAGAATAAGAAAAAAAGAGACAATCTCTGTTGGGATTGAGGCAAAGGTTTCTTACCTTCCTGATGTTTCTATGTTTTCATGGAACAAAATAGAAAGCCCAGAGATAAATCCACGCACATATGGACACCTTATCTTTGACAAAGGAGGCAAGAATATACAATGGATTAAAGACAATCTCTTTAACAAGTGGTGCTGGGAAAACTGGTCAACCACTTGTAAAAGAATGAAACTAGAACACTTTCTAACACCATACACAAAAACAAACTCAAAATGGATTAAAGATCTAAACATAAGACCAGAAACTATAATACTCCTAGAGGAGAACATAGGCAAAACACTCTCCGACATACATCACAGCAGGATCCTTTGTGACCCACCTCCCAGAATATTGGAAATAAAAGCAAAAATAAACAAATGGGACCTAATTAAACTTAAAAGCTTCTGCACAACAAAGGAAACTATAAGCAAGGTGAAAAGACAGCGTTCAGAATGGGAGAAAATAATAGCAAATGAAGCAACTGACAAACAACTAATCTCAAAAATATTCAAGCAACTCCTACAGCTCAATTCCAGAAAAATAAATGACCCAATCAAAAAATGGGCCAAAGAACTAAATAGACATTTCTCCAAAGAAGACATACAGATGGCTAACAAACACATGAAAAGATGCTCAACATCACTCATTATCAGAGAAATGCAAATCAAAACCACTATGAGGTACCATTTCATGCCAGTCAGAATGGCTGCAATCCAAAAGTCTACAAGCAATAAATGCTGGAGAGGGTGTGGAGAAAAGGGAGCCCTCTTACACTGTTGGTGGTAATGCAAACTAGTACAGCCACTATGGAGAACAGTGTGGAGAATCCTTAAAAAACTGGAAATAGAACTGCCTTATGACCCAGCAATCCCACTGCTGGGCATACCCACTGAGGAAACCAGAATTGAAAGAGACACGTGTACCCCAGTGTTCATCGCAGCACTGTTTATAATAGCCAGGACATGGAAGCAACCTAGATGTCCATCAGCAGATAAATGGATAAGAAAGCTGTGGTATATATACACAATGGAGTATTACTCAGCCATTAAAAAGAATACATTTGAATCAGTGCTAATGAGGTGGATGAAACTGGAGCCTATTATACAGAGTGAGGTAAGCCAGAAAGAAAAACACCAATACAGTATACTAACGCATATACAAGACCAGGAGCTGACTGTGGCTCAGATCATGAACTCCTTATTGCCAAATTCAGATTGAAATTGAAGAAAGTAGGGAAAACCACTAGACCATTCAGGTATGACCTAAATCAAATCCCTTATGATTATACAGTGGAAGTGAGAAATAGATTTAAAGGCCTAGATCTGATAGATAGAGTGCCTGATGAACTATGGAATGAGGTTCGTGACACTGTACAGGAGACAGGGATCAAGACCATCCCCATGGAAAAGAAATGCAAAAAAGCAAAATGGCTGTCTGGGGAGGCCTTACAAATAGCTGTGAAAAGAAGAGAAGCGAAAAGCAAAGGAGGAAAGTAAAGATATAAGCATCTGAATGCAGAGTTCCAACGAATAGCAAGAAGAGATAAGAAAGCCTTCTTCAGCGATCAATGCAAAGAAATAGAGGAAAACAACAGAATGGGAAAGACTAGAGATCTCTTCAAGATAATTAGAGATACCAAGGGAATATTTTATGCAAAGATGGGCTCGATAAAGGACAGAAATGGTACGGACCTAACAGAAGCAGAAGATATTAAGAAGAGGTAGCAAGAATACACAAAAGAACTGTACAAAAAAGATCTTCACGACCCAGATAATCATGATGGTGTGATCACTGACCTAGAGCCAGACATCCTGGAATGTGAAGTCAAGGGGGCCTTAGAAAGCATCATTACGAACAAAGCTAGTGGAGGTAATGGAATTCCAGTTGAGCTCTTTCAAATCCTGAAAGATGATGCTGTGAAAGTGCTGCACTCAATATGTCAGAAAATTTGGAAAACTCAGCAGTGGCCACAGGACTGGAAAAGGTCAGTTTTCATTCCAATCCCAAAGAAAGGCAATGCCAAAGAATGCTCAAACTACCACACAACTGCACTCATCTCACACGCTAGTAAATTGATGCTTAAAATTCTCCAAGCTAGGCTTCAGCAATATGTGAACCGTGAACTTCCTGATGTTCAAGCTGGTTTTAGAAAAGGCAGAGGAACCAGAGATCAAATTGTCAACATCCACTGGGTCATGGAAAAAGCAAGAGAGTTCCAGAAAAACATCTATTTCTGCTTTATTGACTATACCAAAGCCTTTGACTGTGTGGATCACAATAAACTGTGGGAAATTCTGAAGAGATGGGAATACCAGACCACCTGACCTGCCTCCTAAAAAATCTGTATGCAGGTCAGGAAGCAACAGTTAGAACTGGACATGGAACAACAGACTGGTTCCAAATAGGAAAAGGAGTATGTCAAGGCTGTATATTGTCACCCTGCTTATTTAACTTCTATGCAGAGTACATCATGAGAAACGCTGGGCTGGAAGAAGCACAAGCTGGAATCAAGATTGCCGGGAGAAATATCAATAACCTCACATATGCAGATGACACCACCCTTATGGCAGAAAGTGAAGAGGAACTAAAAAGCCTCTTGATGAAAGTGAAAGTGGAGAGTGAAAAAGTTGGCTTAAAGCTCAACATTCAGAAAACGAAGATCATGGCATCCGGTCCCATCACTTCATGGGAAATAGATGGGGAAACAGTGGAAACAGTGTCAGACTTTATTATTTTGGGCTCCAAAATCACTGCAGATGGTGACTGCAGCCATGAAATTAAAAGACGCTTACTCCTTGGAAGGAAAGTTATGTCCAACCTAGATAGCATATTCAAAAGCAGAGACATTACCTTGCCAACAAAGGTTCATCTAGTCAAGGCTATGGTTTTTCCTGGGGTCATGTATGGATGTGAGAGTTGGACTGTGAAGAACGCTGAGTGCTGAAGAATTGATGCTTTTGAACTGCGGTGCTGGAGAAGACTCTTGAGAGTCCCTTGGACTACAAGGAGATCCAAGCAGTCCATTCTGAAGGAGATCAGCCCTGGGATTTCTTTGGAAGGAATGATGCTAAAGCTGAAACTCCAGGACTTTGGCCACCTCGTGCGAAGAGCTGACTCACTGGAAAAGACTCTGATGCTGGGAGGGATTGGGGGCAGGAGGAGAAGGGGACGACAGAGGATGAGATGGCTGGATGGCATCACTGACTCGATGGGTGTGAGTCTGGGTGAACCCCGGGAGTTGGTGATGGACAGGGAGGCCTGGCATGCTGCTATTCATGGGGTTGCAAAGAGTCAGACACGACTGAGCAACTGAACTGAACTGAACGCATATATATGGAATTTAGAAAGATGGTAACAATAACTCTGTATACGAGACAGTAAAAGGGACACTGATGTATAGAACAGTGTTTTGGACTCTGTGGGAGAGGGAGAGGGTGGGATGATTTGGGAGAATGGCATTGAAACATGTATAATATCATATATGAAACGAGAAAAAAAAAGTTTCTTTGACTTGAAAAATAAATAAATAAAAAGTGGATATAAGAATAAGAAAAAAAGAGATAATCTCTTTTGGGATTGAGGCAAAGGTTTCTTACCTTCCTGATGTTTCTATGTTTTCTAGATGGTGGTAAGTATGGATTACTCTGCAAGCATGGGAGTAACAGAAGGAAGAGCCCCAGTCCACAGAAGAACGCAAGAATGATATCAGTCAACCAGGAAGTTGAGCTGGATCTCAGCAAGGTAGCAATAATGCTTTTCAAAGAAAAGAAACTCTCCATTTTCTGAATTGCACTGTTGCCTTTAGGCAACAGAGTACTGGGAGTTCACTTGAGGTCGGAACCTCAGACCTGCATCACAGAGCTACGGCCTTGTCACAAAGGGGGAGGTCCTAAGGGTGGGGGAGGGGCAGGAAGAGGAGTAGGCTCACTCATGGCTCCCTCTCAACGAGAAGCACAGATCCCTGCCCCCTCCTGAGGCTTCTAGATCCCTCCTTCCCACTAGTCTCATCCACTCAGAGAGACCTTAGCCAATTTTCTATTCATTCCATGTGGAATACAGATATTACTGGGTTCCTTCATCTGTTAGAGATCCGGAGCCAAGGCCTACCAGTTTTAGAACTCTTAAAAATCTGAAGTTGACCCTGAAAGTTTGGCTATTTGCCCGCAATTTTTGCACTCAGAAATTCTTTTATCCTCAACTCCAACTTCCCCACATGTTTGTGTCTTATGTAAACCTAGAGACTTGTTTAGTTTTGTGAATTTTGACTAGTATATGTTTTATCCCATTTTCTATCAGACCCACATGCAAATGTAAAATTAATTTATTTTTTAAAATTCATAAACATGAAAGAGTATAAGTAGTTATGTAATAAGGAAGAACATATCTGACTCCACATTAGATCTGTTCCTTTTTACTTTAATCTTTGTGCTTCGTTGCTTTTGTTTATTCATGCTGACTCTGCCCATTCCTGTGACTCCAGGCTGACCTCACCCATTCCCTGAACTGCAGAATGGCTCTGCATCTTTTGTAAACGGATGTAAACTGTGTTTAGTCATGCTGGCTTTGTGCTTTGTGTAGAAGAATGTTGTCTATAGCCTGAAACATACAGGATAGCCTATTCTCATGGCATTGACTTTTAAAAGCTCATTCATATGGAGATAAAAAGTTGCAGAACAGAAAATAACATTTGCTTTGTTGGAGGTTTACAGGAATATGACATGACTGTGACTTGACCTACCTGGACAGCTGCTAGAACAAAGGATCCAACACAGTAGTTTGCAACATCTAACCGTCCCCCTCCCTCACCTTGCCTTTAAAAAGGTTTTCTAAAAGGCTTCAAGGGTTTTTCTTGGGCATGAGCCACCTGTGTCTTTGTATGGCCCTGCTATAAACCTTTCTCTGCTCCAAACTCTGACGTTTCAATATTGCTTAAAATGGGCACACACATGCTTGCCATCTGGTAACAGTTAAACCTTAAGATGATATTTTTGTAAGTTTGAAGCATTTATAATTCCGGAGTTAGTAAAGCTTTACACTGCACAGAGAGCTTTGGGATATACTACAAACACACTTATATACACATACACTCATCTTTCCTTAATCAATCCAGTACTTTCAAATCTAATAACCCATAATTTTTGTTTTAAAACCTTTCACATGTTGTCTCTACTCCTTGCTGCTGCTGTTTAGTGCTGTTTAGTAATCATGTCCAATTCTTTGCAACCCCATGGACTGTGTAGCAAAACAGGCTCCTCTGTCAATGGGGTTTCCCAGCAAGACTACTAGGGTGGGTTGCCATTTCCTTGTGCACAACTTCTTAGTCGGTAACAATAAGACAGTCCCTACTCTCTACATAAGTTTTGGAACACGTTGTTTTAATCTGTTAGGGCTGCTATAACAATATATCTTAGACTGGGGTGATTAAAAACAATAGAAATTTATTTATCACAGTTCTGGAGGCTAGGAAATCCAGGGTCAAATTCCCACCCAGCACGGTCACCTTAGTGAGACCTCTCTTCCTGGTTCAAAGCCAGAGTCTTCTCTCTGTATTATTACATGATGGGAGGAAGCTCTTTTATAAGGCACTAATCCCATTCATGAAAGCTCATAAGCACATTCCTATGTCCTCACCTCCCAGCTTTAGGAGTTAGGATTTCACCATTTAAATTTTTAGGGATCATGAACATTCAGACATGTGCACTTGTGCCATACCCAGAAGCCAGGAATGAGGTAGGGTGAGCTAAGGTACTGACCTTGAACGGTAGTAGGGTGAAGTGTAAGACTAGGGGTCAAACCCTTGGGGCTGAGTCTGTTTTTAAGCAGCCTCTTCAGACAGGCCTAGAATGTTACGTACATACTCTGTTTTCTGAATGTGCTTTACCATTCCCCTCACCGCATCCTCCTGAAGCTTTAAGTCTAGCCCGAACTATATAGAGAAGGAGCTTTGAGTCTTACACAAAATTCCCTTATGTTGCAATTCTCTAACCCTTAGTAACACAGGATCCAATGAGGGATTCACATGGTAGATTTGTCTTAATGCTCCATGGAGGTTTTAAATAATGTGTATTTCTCTATTTGTGGGTTATAATGTTTTCATATAGCTTTAGTGGGAACATGGGCCTGTGGGTTTATTTAGCTATATTGCAATGAATGTATACTTCAATTGTTGCTCCTATAGTCAACAGTCTTTTCCTTCTTTATAATATTCTTATCATGAATTCAACCTTCTATCAGAATTTAGACTTAGGTCTAAATTTGCATTCACATTTACTAAGTTTTCTCTATTATTTATTTTCAATATTATTTTATTTCTTTTGAGATTTAAAAATCATATGACAATTTTAATTTTGATTTATTTAATTATTGTTCTAATGTGATCTATTTCTGTCATCTTATTTTATGCTTTATATTTTATATTTTCCTTATTGCTTATTTTCTTCCTTCTTTGGAAACTTTCATTTTACAGGTCAAGGGTACTTACTTTGTTTGAAATTTTGGAACTTTTAATATTGAAATGGTTTCATATCATGTTTAGTTGCTCAGTCGTGTCTGACTTTGGGAGCCCATGGACTGCAGCATGCCAGGCTTCCCTGTTCTTCACTATCTCCCGGAGTTTGCGCAAACTCATGTCCATTGAGTCGATGACGCCATCCAACCATCTCATCCTCTGTTACCCTCTTCTCCTCCTGCCCTCATCAGGGTCTTTTCCAATGAGTCAGCTCATTGCATCAGGTGGCCAAAGTATTGGACTTTTAGCTTCAGTATCAGTCCTCCCAATGAATATTCAGGATTGATTTCCATTAGGATTCACTGATTTGATCTCCTTGATGTCCAAGGGACTCCCAAGAGTCTTCTCCAGCACTACAGTTTAAAAGCATCAATTCTTTGGTTGCTTAGGCTTCTTTATGGTCCAACTCTCACACCTGTACATGACTTCTGGAAAACTATAGCTTTGACTATACTGTACCAAAAAATTAAAATGTAATTGACAAATTGTTGGAGGCTCACTGTGGACAAATTTGGTAGGTTAAAAATGCCAGGGCAAAAAAAAAAAAAAAAAAAAAGCCAGGGCAAACCAGTCTTAATGGAGGCCCCACAACTTCTGTGTTTTACTTCTAAGAGGCCAACCGGGCTCTCACAGTGAATATCTGAGAAAAGTCTCCTTATGCTTCTGGGAAGAAGAGGGGGGAAAGGAGTAATTTTGTAATGCATGCAAAACATTGTATTTTCAATAAGATGCTTTATCAAGAGAAACTACTCTGCAAAACCTTAACTGACTGGGCTTAATTGAACAGGGTAAGAAAAGTACCCAACTCCAGCTCCAACTAGCCTTCAACGTGGGAGAAGGAAAATATCCAACTTCAGGCTCTCTAGTATACCTTTGCCACCTAAAGAAAAAACTGAGAAGCACTTGTGAAGGTCACAGCCCATGGTCACAGGATCACTAAAAGACTGAGACTTGAGCATAAGCCTATAGACTACTTCCCCCTTCACCCTCATAATTTACTTCCACATCAATAAGGCTCCTGTTAAGTAACAAGAGGTCCAAACCGAAAAAACTGCATGTCTCAAACCTCATTTCAGAAGTCTCTGCTGCTGCTGCTGCTAAGTTGTTTCAGTCGTGTCTGACTCTGTGCGAGCCCATAGACGTCAGCCCACCAGGCTCCCCCATCCCTGGGATTCTCCAGGCAAGAACACTGGAGTGGGTTGCCATTTCCTTCTCCAATGCAGGAAAGTGAAAAGTAAAAGTGAAGTCGCTCAGTCGTGTCTGACTCTTCGCGACCCCATGGAGTGCAGCCCACCAGGCTCTTCCATCCATGGGATTTTCCAGGCAAGAGTACTTGAGTGGGGTGCCATCGCCTTCTCCATCAGAAGTCTCTAGGAAAACCTAAAGGTAGTAAGAAGGACAAAAACAAGGACACCAGAGGAAAATTTTAGCTCCTGACACCTACAGCTACAGCAAACACTAAACTCAGCCTAACTCCTAGCCAGATAACTGAAACCTCACTCTAACAGCCTGTTTCATTTTCGGAAAAAAAAAAAAAAAATTATACACATACTAAAAGAAAACACACAATGTCAAGAGACAGAAGAAGAATCAGAATCAGGCTCATATGTAGTAGAGATGTTGGAATTATCAGACCAGGAATTTAAAGCAACTGCAATATATATGCTAAGCAATCTAATGTGAAAAGGTGAACAACATACATGAATGTATGTATAACGTAAGAAGAGAGAACTAAGATGTAAAATGCCACATATTGTATGATTCCATTTTTATGAAAGGTCCAAAAAAAGGTGGTGATTAACAGCAAACCAGCAAGATAAATCTATTTGAAATGATGGAAATGTTCTGAAATTGAATCATGCTAATAATTATGAAAGTGAAAGTGAAGTCGCTCAGTCATGTCTGACTCTTTGCAACACCATCGACTGTAGCCCACCAGGCTCCTCCATCCGTGGAATTTTCTAGGCAAGAGTACTGGAGTGGGTTGCCATTTCCTTCTCCAGGGGATCTTCCCAACCCAGGGATCGAACCCGGATCTCCCACATTGTGGGTAGACACTTTACCATCTGAGCCACCATAATTATACATCTTTATAAATTTACTTCTAAAAATCATTATGCTGTAGACTTTAAATAGATTAACTTTATGTTATGTAAACTATACCTCAATAAATATGTTTGAAAAAATCTCCAGAGATTCTGACTTAGTCTGTGGTTCACTCTGAAAATGTTAGTTGCTCAGTCATCTCTGACTCTTTGAGACCCCATGAATTGCAGTCCACTACGCTCCTCTGTCCATGGAATTCTTTGGCAAAAATACTGGAATAGGTTGCCATGCCCTCTTCCAAGGGATCTTCCCAACTCAGGGATTAAACCCAGGTCTCCTGTATTGCAGGCAGATTCTTTACCAATTCAGCCATCAGGAAAGCCTCTGACCACTCTGGTCAGCCATAATTTTGAGTTTCCTCAGATGATTCCAAAGTTCAGTCAGCATTAAAAATCACTGCTTTAGACCTGGGTTAGCCCATCTGTTTAAATTTTCAAAAGTAACAAATACATTATCTTTCTAAGCATCACAACAAATCTTGGTTTCCCTGATGGCCCAGATGGTAAATAATGCAGGAGACCCAGGTTTGATCCATGGGTTGGGAGCGCTTATCAAACTGAATGTTAATTAAAGAATTTCTTCATGAACTCCTCTTTACATAAATTGGGTTTTATTCTTCCAAAGTGTATGTCAACCTCAAGTTTATGTCTACCTACCATTTACAGCATATGTAACTGGCCTGTCTCTACCAGGGCAACTTATTTAATTTTGATTACTATGAGATTAATGCTAACAAGAGAGTGTTGTCAGCAGCTTCTCTAGTGATGATGAGGGTCTCATTCATCTCTCTTCTTGGAGAAGGGCATTTGACCAATTTCAATAATTTAATGACCTAATAACACTTGTGAGAAGGCTGAAAGAAAACTATAATGTCAAAATTGAAAGCAAATCTTTTTATTTCAATCCCTTTTAAATAAAACTTCATTTCTCCCATTTTAAACTAAGAATTTCATTTTACTCTGTTTTTTTCTCAACACCTAAAATAATTTATCAAGCCACTCTTTCATGAATAAAATTCAGATTCCACACTTCCTACCTTCTTGCCCTGATTCCTCATGCAATATACTGTTTTGTTTAAAACTTTGTTTTCAAAGGGGATGGCAGCAAAATGGCAGACTCAAAAGCTCTAAGCTCTCATTGTCTCATAGCAACTTTTTGTTTTTTAAAGCAGAAACTGAAACAACTTTGTCAGAGCTCTGGAAAACAGTGAAAGATTTATAATAACAAAGAAAATGCCCAATTAAGAAAAATCATCTTCAAAATGTAAGGAAAACTATGTGGCATTTTTACTCGCCCTTGTGCCAATGCCCTCTGACACAGTGGCAGTTCCTGTGTCTACACGGTAGCATCACAGTTCCCAGTTATTCCCTGTCAACCACAGGAAGCTGAATTTGTTGCATATTATTGTGTACATCTATTCTAACCTATCTAGGGGATATCTCAGTGGCTGATACAAGATGCTCATCTCTTTTTTGCTTAACTGAGAACTCAGGTACAAAAATGATAGGCACTGCTTATACAGACCCATAGTGACTTGAGCAAGAGGTTCCAGATGAAAACATACCAAAGACCATAGGAGGAAGGAGGAATTAGGGTGAGACAGTTTGGGAAATTAGGACATTCAAAATCAGTGGTTTATACTGGAGAATTTTGAAACTATGCACAAGCCCAGGCAAGATACATGCTCAGAAAAAACCTGAGAAGACTTCAGGCTTTCACTTTGGGCTGAAAGCTAGCCTAGGCTCAGAGCTAAGTGTTGAAGGATTGCTCCAGAACAGAGCTAATACATGAAATTCAGAGGGGCCCTGCCATTCAAGTACATCTGTCCAGACTTCAGCTGAACATGAGCTAATGTAAGAGAGACTTCGGTAATAAGAAACAAAAAGTAACAGCCTTTAAAAAATACTTTTGAAAATTCTCAAAACAAAACCGACTATTACAGCCTTCAACAATAAAAAAAAAACTTTGGGGAATGGGTGAATTCGATTTCCATAGTTGCTGCAAAGCCCAGCTTTCAACAAAAGAATCACAGGCATCCAAATTAACAGAAAAACATGACCCTTCAAAGGAACAGAATAATTGACAGAAATCATCTCTGAGGAAGCTCAAACATCAGATTTGCAGAAGAAATATTTTAAAACCATTGCTTTACATGTATTTGAAAGACTAAAGGACAATAAGGAAAAAGAATTAACAGAAATCAAGAAAATTATATGGAAATGAGAATACCAACAAAAAATACAAATTATTTTTTAAAAAGAACCAAACAAATTCTGGGGCTGAAAAGTACAAGAAATGAATTGAAAAATTCCCAGGAGGAATATACTAGCAGATTTAAGCTGCTACTGCTGCTAAGTCACTTCAGTCGTGTCCGACTCTGTGTGACCCCATAGACGGCAGCCCACCAGGCTCCCCCATCCCTGGGATTCTCCAGGCAAGAACACTGGAGTGGGTTGCCATTTCCTTCTCCAATGCATACAAGTGAAAAGTGAAAGTGAAGTCACTCAGTCGTGTCCAACTCTTAGCGACCCCATGGACTGCAGCCCACCAGGCTCCTCTGTCCATGGGATTTTCCAGGCAAGAGTACAGGAGTGGGGTGCCATTGCCTTCTCCGAGCAGATTTAAGCAGGCAGAAGTTTAAAGAATTAGCCAACCTGAAGATAGGACAATTGGATATTAAGTGTTAGGGATAGAAAGAAAAAAATGAAGAAAGAGGAGGAGATAAAGATGATGGAGTAGGAGGACATGGAACTCTGCTTCCCTCATGAACACATCACAATATATATACTTATGGAACTGTTCTCACTTAATAGTAACTGAAGACTAGCAGAAAGATTTCTTTATTACCAATTCAGTGAGAAAGATCACATGCAATTGGGCAGGAAGGGACTAGAAGTGATAAGGTTGGGACCTGTGCCCTTGGTAGGAGGGAGAGGAGGAAGATAACGTGGGCAGAGATCCTCACTGGGGAGTGAGTGGTTCAAGTCACATTTTGGGTGCCCCCGTTCTGGGATCCAACATCAGGAAAACCAGTCTGCTTGGTTGGTTGGAGCAACTAATAGAAGGGATGTGGGAAGCCTGGACTCAGCTGAGGGAAGCAGGTGGCTGCTTGTTTACTCCCAAAACAGGACAGAGAGAGGTGACTAGAACTGTACTGGTTACTGGCCAGTTTCCCCTGACCACTCTGGCACACACCCCAGCCTGAGGAAAACAACTATGCTAGTCCCACTCCCTTAACAACACAGCTCCACACCAGACGAAGAGCTGCTGAAGCTGAGGAAAAAGCTCAACTGTGAGAGGAAAGGGTGCCTCAGACCTGGAGCATCATCCGTACAATGCTGGCACAGCCATTACTTGTGCTTACACAGATAGCACATCAGAAGTGATCGGGTCTCTGAATGACCTGAGCTGAGCTACATTGTACAATGTACAAAATAAGCTTCATTTTGTACATTGAAGTGCAAAATGAAACAGCACAAAGGCTAACAGAGTTTTGCCAAGAGAACACACTGGTTATAGCAAACACAAGAGCAACTCTAAACATGGACATCATCAGATGGTCAATACTGAACCAGATGGTCAATACTGATTGATTGTATTCTTTACAGCTGAAGATGAAGAAGTTATACACAGTCAGCAAAACCAAGACCAGGAGCTGACTGTGGCTCAGATCATCAGCTCCTTATTGCAAAATTCAGACTTAAATTGAAGAAAGTAGAGAAAACCACTAGGTCATTCGAGTATGACCAAAATAAAATCCCTTATAATTATACAGTGGAACTGACACAGATTCAAATGATTAAATTTGATAGAGTGCCTGAAGAACTGTGGACAGAGGTTTGTAACATTGTACAGGAGGTGGTGACCAAAAACCATCCCCAAGAAAAAGAAATGCAGCACAGCAAAATGGTTGTCTGAGGAAGCCTTACAAATAGCTGCAAAAAGAAGAGACGCAAAAGGCAGAGGAGTAAGGGAAAGATATACCCATCTGAATGCAGAGTTCCAAAGAATAGCAAGGAGAGATAAAAAGGTCTTAAGTGAACAATGCAAAGGGATAGAGGAAAACAATAGAATGGGAAAGACTAAAGATCTCTTCGAGAAAATTGGAGCTATCAAGGGAATAGTTCATGCAAAAATGGGCACAATAAAGGACAGGAATGGTATGGACCCAACAGAAGCAGAGAGATTAAGAAGAGGTGGCAGGAATACACAGAAGAACTATACAAAAAAGGTCTTAATGATCCAGATAACCTTGATGGTGTGGTCACTCACCTGGAGCTAGACATCCTGGAGTGTGAAGTCAAATGGGCATTGCTAACAATAGCCCATTGCTAACAACAAAGCTAGTGGAGATGATGGAATTCCAGCTGAGCTATTTAAATCCTAAAAGATGATGCTGTGAAAGTATTGTACTCAATATGCCAGCAAATTTGGAAAACTCAGCAGTGGCCCCAGCACTGGAAAAGGCCAGTTTTCATTTCAATCCCAAACAAGGAAAATGCCAAGGAATGGTCAAACTACTGTTCAGTTGTGCTCATTTCACATGCTAGCAAGATAATGCTCAAAATCCTTCAAGCTAGGCTTCAGCAGTGCGTAAACCAAGAAGTTCCAGTTGTACAAGCTGTATTTAGAAAAGGCAGAGGAAACAAGAGACCAAATTGCCAACATTTTTGGAGCATAGAAAAAGAAAGGGAATTCCAAGAAAACATCTACTTCTGCTTCATTGACTATGTTAAAGCATTTGATTGTGTGGATCACAACAAACTGTGGAAAATTCTTAAAGAAATGGGAATACCTGACCACCTTACCTACCTCCTGAGAAACCTGTATGCAGGTCGAAAAGTAACAGTTAGAACTAGACATGGAACAATGGATTGATTCAAAATTGGAAAAGGAGTATGTAAAGGCTTTATATTGTCAGCCTGCTTATTTAACTTACATGAAGTGTGCATCATGTGAAATGCCAGACTGGCTGAAGTATAGGTGGAATCAAGATTGCTGGAATCAAGATTTCTGGGAGAAATATTAACAACCTCAGATATGCAGAGAAACGACTCTAATGGCAGAAAGCAAAGAGGAACTGAAGAGCCTCTTGAGGAGGGTGAAAGAGGAAAGTGGAAAAGCAGACTTAAAACTCAACATTCAAAAAACTTAAGATCATGGCATCTGGTCCCATCACTTTATGGCAAATAGATGGGGAAACAATGGAAACAGTGACAGACTTTATTTTTTTGGGTTCCAAAATCACTGCAGATGGTGACAGCAGCCATGAAATTAAAAGACACTTGCTCCTTGGAAGAAAAGTTATGACCAATCTAGACAGCATATTAAAAAAACAGAGACATCATTTTGCTGACAAAGTTCTGTATAGTCAAAGCTATATTAGTCAAGTGGATGTGAGAGTTGGACCATAAAGAAGGCTGAGTGCCCAAGAATTGATGCTTTTGATGTGATGCTGGAGAAGAGTCCCTTGTACAGCAAGAAGATCAAACCAGTCAGTCCTAAAGGAAATCAGTTCTGAATATTCATTGGAAGGACTGATGCTGAAGCTGAAGCTCCAATACTTTGGCCACCTGATGGGAAAAGCTGACTCCTGGGAAAACCCTGAGGTCCAGAAAGATTGAGGGCAAGAGGAGAAGGGGGCGGCCAGAGGATAAGATTGTTAGATAACATCACTGACTCAATGGACATGAGCTTAAGAAAACTCCAGGAGATAGTGAAGAACAGGGAAGCCTGGTGTGCTCTAGTCCATGGGGTTGCAAAGAGCTGGACATGGCTTAGCAACTGAATATCAACAACAGCAAGATTCTACCAGGACATACCAGATTTTTTTGATTTCTGCATTATTTCTAGAAATCTATATTAGTAACATTTACCCATAAAATGTAACCTGTTTATCACTACTCATTTGACAATGTTTCCCATGTAATTTAACATACCAAATAAGCCTAATTAGCTTAATATTTCTCTCTCTGAGAAAAAGAGTTAAACATCCCAAGGTTAGAGGTCAAAACATTACTAGAATTTGGTATTGGGAAGTTTGTCAAAAATATCAAAAGGTTTGGAAATTCCCTGGTGGTCCAGTGGCTAAGACTCCATGCTCCCAATGTAGGGGACCTGGGTTTGATCCCTGGTCAGGGAACTAGATCCCACATGCCACAACTAAGAGTTCACACATAGCAACTAAATGCCCTGTGTGCTGCAATGAAAATCAAAGATCCCGAGAGCTGCAAGTAAGACTCAGAGAAGACAGATAAATAAATAAATATTTTAAAACAAACAGAAAAACTTCTTGGAAAAAAAAGTCAAAAGGTTTCAAAACACTTGGTCAAATAGGTTACTATAGAACAATGCTTATTCACTTAACGAAAGTGACAATAAAAGATCTTGAAAGAAAATACAGAAAGTCATAATAGATTGCCAGTTAAAGGCAGAGAAACTTTGCAATCTGCTATCAAAAGCAGATCAGTATTTTAAGAAATATTTATCCTTTTAACAGAAAACCAGAGTCAGATTTTGTATCACTTTACCTTTAATATAAAAATTTACTTAATCAGTCAATATAATATTAACCAATATTTATTATGCACAAAATTTTTCCTTCAGGGTTTCTTTCCCTTAATTTCATATAAGCCAATTAAATAGAGCTCATTTCCATTTCTCACATCTTCTATTACTAAAAACACACCTCCTATTTTCCTTACATACTGAAATGTTTCCCATACTATTTTAGTAGTTTTTTTTAACATATATTTTAATTCTTCATCTTAAAACCTGGTTTCTTTAAAAAACTAAGTAAGCAAGTGTGAATTGTCTTTTACTGCTTTAATGTCTTTTACTTTTCAATTATCAACTCTCTAGCATTAAATAGATTTAGCAAACATAAATACTACTTACAGTTTCTAGAAAATGTATGCTCTTTAAATAGTAATTTTCTTAATGTGGCACCAAACATATTTATTAATATTCATAAAGATCTTAGTTTCTCTGTAAAAGGAAGTCAGTGTTTAGCAATTAATGTTCCAATATCTTATTTGGAAATGACCTGGATTTTTAATGGAGTCCCATCATTTTACTTCAACAAAACTCAACTTACCAAAATCTGGAGAGACTATTTTTAAAAGGTTACTCCCAAAATGTAATCATTCCTGAGGAGTTATCTAACACATTTTATCTCATTTACCTTTCTTCTTTTACTTAAAAATTTCATCATACCAAGTTATTTTTCTTGCTGACAAAATTTTTAACAGGAATAATATCTTATTTGATTTCTAATAAACCTAGGTATAATAAAAGTATTATATTTAATGTTGACTTAGAAAAAATGCACAACGTGAGAGCTGTCAGGTCAGTTTTATTTGGGGCAAAATAAGGACTGCAGCCTGGGAGACAATGCCTCAAATAGCTCTGAGAAACTGCTCTAAAGAGGCCAAGGGGAAGGTCAGTGTATATGTGATTCTGGTGATGGGGAAATACATGCAATCAAGCACATATTTTTCCAGATTTCTGCTAGTCATGAGAAACAATTATCACCATGAAGGATTTCAGTGCATTTCTAGACATGAGGAAATACAAGAATTGGGCTCATAAAATCAGATCCTGAATATACCTAAATATCTGAAGTCCTGTCCTGACAGATTTTTCCCAAGGACAGAGTGCCTCACTTCTGCTCTCTACCTTGAACTCCTTTCAGGGAGTGTTGAAAATCACCAGTTGCAACATCACATAGTTTAATCCCTGTAAAGGTAGATGGCAAGTGCCAATTTGTAGTTGACAATGTTGATAAACTCTAAAGACATGTGTTAATAATTAAGCCAACAAAACAATATCTTTAATACCAGATTTTAACACAGTACTAAATATTTCCCAGATTATGTGAACTCAAAAACTCATGCTGACCAGTTTCTTTTATATTTCTGAGTATTTATATAAATGCTTAATTTCCTATAAACCAATTAAATAGAGCTCTTTTACAAATTAACTTTGAGAATACCATACATCTACAATACACGTATATAAAAACACAAACAGACACCCCATAGTTACCATCACAAAATTACATCCATGAATTGGTTACAATAATATAAACTGATGGGTTCATCAATTACAAAAGAGGATGAATTCAAATTGGGTTTCTGGCAGATGAAACAAATCAAGGTTACCTGTCCAGATGGCTACATCCTTTTTACTAATACTTGTGGAGAAGACACTTAAGATCTCTTTCTGTCCTTGACAAGTCAAGTTCCTAATTATCTCTCCTTCTTTGTTTTACCTTTTTGAAATTTGTATTTTAAACATAAGAGTTTCTGGAGAAGAAACTCATCTTCTGGAGGAGACGAGTTAGAATGTTTGCATATCAAATGCATAGGAGGAAAAAGGCAAGTCCCTCCGGGGAAGTCTTAGTTCTCTTAGGGCCAGAAAAAAATTTTTTAACACTTAACAGCCTCTTAAGATAAATAGAGGAGGTTTTGGGAGTGGTAAAATGATTGATGGGCTTTTGATTGCTTCTGAAGACACCATTGTATCTAGTACTGTGGGAAGAATCCCTTAGAAGAAATGGAGTAGCCATTATAGTCAACAAAAGATTCTGAAATGCAGTAATTGGATACAATCTCAAAAAAGACAAAATGATCTCTGTTCATTTCCGAGGCAAACCATTCAATATCATGGTAATCTAAGTCTATGCCCCGACTAGTAATGCTAAAGAAGCTGAAGTTGAATGGTTCTATGAAGACCTATAAGACCTTCTAGAACTAACATTCAAAAAAGCTGTCCTTTTCATTATAGGGGACTGGAATGCAAAAGTAGGAAGTCAAGAAACACCTGGAGTAACAGGCAAATTTGGTCTTGGAATACAGAATGAAGAGGGCAAAGGTTAATAGAGTTTTGCCCAGAGAACACACTGGTTATAGCAAACACCCTCTTCCAACAACACAAGAGAAGACTACACATGGACATCACCAGATAGCCAACACCAAAATCAGATTGATTATTTTCTTTGCAGCCAAAGATGGAGAAGCTCTATACAGTCAGCAAAAACAAGACTGGGAGCTGAGTGTGGCTCAGATCATGAACACCTTATTGCCAAATTCAGACTGAAATTGAAGAAAGTAGGGAAAACTACTAGACCACTCAGGTATGACCTAAATCGTATCCCTTATGATTATACAGTGGAAGTGAGAAATAGATTCAAGGGATTAGATCTGATAGACAGAGTGCTTGATGAACAATGGATGGAGGTTCATGACATTGTACAGGAGACAGGAATCAAGACCATCCCCATGGAAAAGAAATGCAAAAAAGCAAAATGGCTGTCTGAAGAGGCCTTACAAATAGCTGTGGAAAAAAGGGAAGTGAAAACAAAAGGAGAAAGGAAAGATACAAGTGTCTGAATGCAGAGTTCCAAAGAATAGCAAGGAGAGATAAGAAAGCCTTCCTCAGCGATCAGTGCAAAGAAATAGAGGAAAACAACAGAATGGGAAAGACTAGAGATCTCTTCAAGAAAATTAGAGATACCAAGGGAACATTTCATGCAAAAATGGGCACAATAAAGGACAGAAATGGTGTGGACCAACAGAAGCAGAAGAAATTAAGAAGAGGTGGCAAGAATACACAGAAAACCTATACAAAAAAAGATCTTCATGATCCAGATAATCATGATGGTGTGATCACTCACCTAGAGCCAGACATCCTGGAATGTAAAGTCAAGTGGGCCTTAGGAAGCATCACTATGAACAAAGCTAGTGGAGGTGATGGAATTCCAGTTGAGCTGTTTCAAATCCTAAAAGACGATGCTGTAAAAGTGTTGCACTCAGTTCAGTTGCTCAGTCATGTTCGACGTTTTGTGACCCCAAGAACCACAGCATTGCAGGCCTCCCTGTCCTTCAACAACTTCAAGAGTCCACTCAAACCCACATCCATTGAGTCAGTGATGCCATCCAACCATCTCATCCTCTGCCGTCCACTTCTCCTCCTGCTCCCAATCTTTCCCAGCATCAAGGTCCTTTCAAATGAGTCAGCTCTTTGAATCAGGTGGCCAAAGTATTGGAGTTTCAGCTTCAACATCAGTCCTTCCAGTGAATATTCAGGACTGGTCTCTTTTAGGATGAACTGGTTGGATCTCCTTGCAGTTCAAGGGACTCTCAAGAGTCTTCTCCAACACCACAGTTCAAAAACATCAATTATTCTGTGCTCAGCTTTCTTTATAGTCCAACTCTCACATCCATACATGACTACTGGAAAAACCATAGCCTTGATTAGATGGACCTTTGTTGGCAAAGTAATGTCTCTGTTTTTCAATATGCTGTCTAGGTTGGTCATAACTTTCCTTCCAAGGAGTAAGCATCTTTTAATTTCATGACTGCAATCACCATCTGCAGTGATTTTGGAGCCCCCCCCCCCAAATAAAATCAGCCACTGTTTCCACTGTTTCCCCATCTATTTCCCATGAAGTGATGGGACCAGATGCCTTGATCTTAGTTTTCTGAATATTGAGCTTTAAGCTAACCTTTTCACTCTCCTCTTTCACTTTCATCAAGAGGCTTTTTAGTTCTTTTTCACTTTCTGCCATAAAGGTGGTGTCGTCTGCACATCTGAGATTATTGATATTTCTTCTGGCAGTCTTGTTTCCAGCTTGTGCTTCTTCCAGACCAGCGTTTCTCATGATGCATATAAGTTAAATAAACAGGGTGACAATATACAGCCTTGACGTACTCCTTTTGCTACATGAAACCAGGCTGTTCTTCCATGTCCAGTTCTAACTGTTGCTTCCTGACCTGCAGACAAATTTCTCAAGAGGCAGGTGAGGTGATCTGGTATTCCCATCTCTTTCAGAATTTCCCACAGTTTATTGTGATCCACACAGTCAAAGGCTTTGGTATAGTCAATAAAGCAGAAATAGATGTTTTTCTGGAGCTCTCTTGCTTTTCCATGACCCCAGTGGATGTTGACAATTTGATCTCTGGTTCCTCTGCCTTTTCTAAAACCAGCTTGAACATCAGGAAGTTCACAGTTCACATATTGCTGAAGCCTGGCTTGGAGAATTTTAAGCATCAATTTACTAGCGTGTGAGATGAGTGCAATTGTGCGGTAGTTTGAGCATTCTTTGGCATTGCCTTTCTTTGGGATTGGAATGAAAACTGACCTTTTCCAGTCCTGTGGCCACTGCTGAGTTTTCTAAATTTGCTGACATATTGAGTGCCGCACTTTCACAGCATCATCTTTCAGGATTTGAAATAGTTCAACTGGGATTCCATCACCTCCACTAGCTTTGTTTGTAGTGATGCATCTTTTAATTTCATGGCTACAGTCACCATCTGCAGTGATTTTGGAGCCCCCAAAATAAAGTCAGCCACTGTTTCCACTGTTTCCCCATCTATTTCCCATGAAGTGATGGGACCAGATGCCATGATCTTCGTTTTCTGAATGTTGAACTTTAAGCCAACTTTTCCCTGTCCTCTTCACTTTCATCAAGAGGCTCTTTAGTTTCATATATATATATATATATATATATATATATATATATATATATATATATATAAAACACTTCTTCTTTATCCATTCACCAATCAATGAACATTTAGGTTTCAAGCTGTTGGGTTTTTTTCAAAGCCAAATTTAACAAAAACCCAGCCACCTGTTTTCCTCAGCCTTCTGCTCACATCCTCCTAAGACCCTGTCTAGGAAATGTCCCTTAAGATTCCAAGTCCTAACTATGGATAGATCAACTAAACAGAAAATTAAGACGGAAACACAAACTTTGAACGATACAATAGAGCAGTTAGACCTAATTGATATCTATAGGACATTTCATCCCAAAACAATGAATTTCACCTTTTTCTCAAGTGCACATGGAACCTTCTCCAGGATAGATCACATCCTGGGCCATAAATCTAGCCTTGGTAAATTCAAAAAAATTGAAATCATTCCAAGCATCTTTTCTGACCACAATGCAGTAAGATAGATCTCAATTACAGGAGAAAAACTATTAAAAATTCCAACATATGGAGGCTGAACAACACGCTGCAGAATAATCAATAAATCACAGAAGAAATCAAAAAAGAAATCAAAATTTGCATAGAAACTAATGAAAATGAAAACACAACAACCCAAAACCTGTGGGACACTTTAAAAGCAGTCCTAAGGGGAAAGTTCATAGCAATACAGGCATACCTCAAGAAACAAGAAAAAAGTCAAATAAATAACCTAACTCTACACCTAAAGCAACTAGAAAAGGAAGAAATGAAGAACCCCAGGGTTAGTAGAAGGAAAAATCTTAAAAATTAGGGAAGAAATAAATGCAAAAGAAATAAAAGAGACCATACCAAAAATTAACAAAGCCAAAAGCTGGTTCTTTGAAAGGATAAATAAAACTGACAAACCATTAGCCAGACTCATCAAGAAACAAAGGAAGAAAAATCAAATCAATAAAATTAGAAATGAAAATGGAGAGATCAAAACAGACAACACAGAAATACAAAGGATCATAAGAGACTACTATCAACAATTATATGCCAATAAAATGGACAACGTGGAAGAAATGGACAAATTCTTAGAAAAGTACAACTTTCCAAAACTCTACCAGGAAGAAATAGAAAATCTTAACAGACCCATCACAAGCACGGAAATTGAAACTGTAATCAAAAATCTTCCAGCAAACAAAAGCCCAGGTCCAGATGGCTTCACAGCTGAATTCTACCAAAAATTTAGAGAAGAGCTAACACCTATCCTACTCAAACTCTTCCAGAAAATTGCAGAGGAAGGTAAACTTCCAAACTCATTCTATGAGGCCACCATCACCCTAATACCAAAACCTGACAAAGATGCCACAAAAAAAGAAAACTACAGGCCAATATCACTGATGAACATAGATGCAAAAATCCTTAATAAAAGTCTAGCAATCAGAATCCAACAACACATTAAAAAGATCATACACCATGACTAAGTGGGCTTTATCCCAGGGATGCAAGGATTCTTCAATATCCACAAATCAATCAATGTAATACACCACATTAACAAATTGAAAAATAAAAGCCATATGATTATCTCAGTAGATGCAGAGAAAGCCTTTGACAAAATTCAACATCCATTTATGATAAAAACTCTCCAGAAAGCAGGAATAGAAGGAACATACCTCAACATAATAAAAGCTATATATGACAAACCCACAGTAAACCTTATCCTCAATGGTGAAAAATTGAAAGCATTTCCTCTAAAGTCAGGAACAAGACAAGGGTGCCCACTTTCACCACTACTATTCAACATAGTTTTGGAAGTTTTGGCCACAGAAATCAGAGCAGAAAAAGAAATAAAAGGAATCCAAATTGGAAAAGAAGAAGTAAAACTCTCACTGTTTGCAGATGACATGATCCTCTACATAGAAAACCCTAAAGACTCCACCAGAAAATTACTAGAACTAATCAATGATTATAGTAAAGTTGCAGGATATAAAATCAACACACAGAAATCCCTTGCATTCCTATACACTAATAATGAGAAAACAGAAAGAGAAATTAAGGAAACAATTCCATTCACCATTGCAACGGAAAGAATAAAATACTTAGGAATATATCTACCTAAGGAAACTAAAGACCTATATATAGAAAACTATAAAACACTGGTGAAAGAAATCAAAGAGGACACTAATAGATGGAGAAATATACCATGTTCATGGATTGGAAGAATCAGTATAGTGAAAATGAGTATACTACCCAAAGCAATTTATAGATTCAATGCAATCCCTATCAAGCTACCAACAGTATTCTTCACAGAGCTAGAACAAATAATTTCACAATTTGTATGGAAATACAAAAAACCTCGAATAGTCAAAGCTATCTTGAGAAAGAAGAATGGAACTGGAGGAATCAACCTACCTAACTTCAGGCTCTACTACAAAGCCACAGTCATCAAGACAGTATGGTACTGGCACAAAGACAGAAATATAGATCAATGGAACAAAATAGAAAGCCCGGAGATAAATCCACGCACATATGGACACCTTATCTTTGACAAAGGAGGCAAGAATATACAATGGATTAAAGACAATCTCTTTAACAAGTGGTGCTGGGAAAACTGGTCAACCACTTGTAAAAGAATGAAACTAGAACACTTTCTAACACCATACACAAAAACAAACTCAAAATGGATTAAAGATCTAAACGTAAGACCAGAAACTATAAAACTCCTAGAGGGAAACATAGGCAAAACACTCTCCGACATACATCACAGCAGGATCCTCTGTGACCCACCTCCCAGAATACTGGAAATAAAAGCAAAAATAAACAAATGGGACCTAATTAAACTTAAAAGCTTCTGCACAACAAAGGAAACTATAAGCAAGGTGAAAAGACAGTCTTCAGATGGGAGAAAATAATAGCAAATGAAGCAACTGACAAACAACTAATCTCAAAAATATACAGGCAACTCCTACAGCTCAATTCCAGAAAAATAAATGACCCAATCAAAAAATGGGCCAAAGAACTAAATAGACATTTCTCCAAAGATGACATACAAATGGCTAACAAACACATGAAAAGATGCTCAACATCACTCATTATCAGAGAAATGCAAATCAAAACCACTATGAGGTACCATTTCATGCCAGTCAGAATGGCTGCAATCCAAAAGTCTACAAGCAATAAATGCTGGAGAAGGTGTGGAGAAAAGGGAACCCTCTTACACTGTTGGTGGTAATGCAAACTAGTACAGCCACTATGGAGAACAGTGTGGAGAATCCTTAAAAAACTGGAAATAGAACTGCCTTATGATCCAGCAATCCCACTGCTGGGCATACACACTGAGGAAACCAGAATTGAAAGAGACACATGTACCCCAATGTTCATCACAGCACTGTTTATAATAGCCAGGATATGGAAGCAACCCAGATGTCCATCAGCAGATGAATGGATAAGAAAGCAGTGGTACATATACACAATGGGGTATTACTCAGCCATTAAAAAGAATACATTTGAATCAGTGCTAATGAGGTGGATGAAACTGGAGCCTATTATACAGAGTGAAGTAAGCCAGAAAGAAAAACACCAATACAGTATACTAACACATATATATGGAATTTAGAAAGATGGTTAAGATAACCCTGTATATGAGACAGCAAAAGAGACACTGATGTATAGAACAGTCTTTTGGACTCTGTGGGAGAGGGAGAGGGTGGGATGATTTGGGAGAATGGCATTGAAATACGTATAATATCATATATGAAACGAGTCACCAGTCCAGGTTCCATGCACGGTGCTGAATGCTGGGGGCTGGTGCACTGGGACGACCCAGGGGGTTGGTATGGGGAGGGAGGAGGGTTCAGGATGGGGAACACATGTATACTTGTGGTGGATTCATTTCGATATTTGGCAAAACCAATACAATATTGTAAAGTTAAAAAAAAAAAAAAAAAGATTCCAAATCTTTCTTAAGTAAAAACAGCTTGAATAAAACTTTCAGGATCACTGCTGAAACAATGAAAGTTGGATACCAGGATAACTCACAAGAACTCCTGAGGAGTACTGAGAAGTCAGTGGGGCTCAATGGGCCCCTGCTTTGCTCTAAGCACTAGTTTGGGGAAACCCTAGGTGCCCTCTGGTGGGTATCTCTGATATCCTACTGGCTACATTATGAATTTTGGAAAAAAAAAAAATCAAAAGGCCTAAGAAAAAAGAGGAAAATTTTATTCAAACCGCCCTGAAGATTACAACCCAGGGGACAATCTTTCAGAAAGCTCTGAGGACTGATCCTACCCATTAGAGGTGAAAGCACAGTTAAATAAGTTTGAGATAAAGACTTATATGTCAAATGATGCACTGTTAACAGTTTACACATGTAAACTGTTCCAGATCTACATGTAAAAAGCAAGTGGTAGGTCATGGGTCATCATAGCCCCTTACAAGATGAAGACAAAAGATTACCTCCTGAGTAGTTGTGACCCTGGATGAGCTTAAGAAGGAACGTTATCTCCTAAGGAGGTCTGGTTAATACAAATGCACAACAGGCACTAAAGGGGAGGGAGGAAGCCCAAACGGTCAAAGAAAAATCTTATGTATAAAACTTTCATATCTTGCCATAAAATATGAATTTTATTTCATCAAGAGGGAGAGAAAGAAACTGTCATCAAGTAATCTGTCATCTGCTAGTTATTCAGCTTCACTGTATTTTTTCCTGAGGTTTCAATGTGCTCATTGGAAACATTTTTGCTGAGTTTTTCTTACTTTAAATTGTTGTCTTTGTATCAGTGGTAACCTACAATATGGTTTCAGAATTAATTCCTCTCTTTCCCTATGAAAAAATTTTTCTCCTGTAAAATTTGGTTCCACTATTAAAGTAGGCATTTAGTTGAAAGTAAATGGACTTATTAAAGTATTTTCATTGATATTTTTGAACTGTGGTGTTAGAGAAGACTCTTGAGAGTCCTTGGACAGCAAGGAGATCAAGCCAGTCAATCCTGGAAATCAGTCCTGAATATTCATTGGGAGAACTGATGCTGAAGCTGAAGCTCCAGTACTTTGGCCACCTAATGTGAAGAACTGACTCACTGGAAAAGATCCTGATGCTGGGAAAGATTGAAGGCAGGAGGAGAAGGGAACGACAGAGGATGAGACCATTGGAGGGCAATACTGACTTGATGGATATGAGTTTGAACAAGCTCTGGAAGTTGGTGATGGACAGGGAAGCCTGGCGTGCTGCAGTTCATGGGGTCCGAAAGAGTCAGACACGAATAAGCATCTGAACTGAAAGTACTTTCATAGACTCAATATTAAATATTACACTTTAATAAGATAAAATTTGAACATCAGTGTTAGATAAGGTTGTCACGTGTAATGTAAGTTTGAACAATTATAACCCACTGAATGAATGGGCATGCAATTAATAGCATAGTAGAAGGATTTGCTGAAAACCAGAGCTATTTTTGTTATCAGATGAGTGAGTATTCTGAATGTTTTTCCCTAAGGACAAAGTGTGCGCCTCCAAAATGGGATAAGAGCCACTCTAAAATGAGAAGTCATCTCACTTGGATGAGTTTTTTTGGAAGACACTCAGCAAGGGTCAGTTCCTGTTTCAACTGGTAGAGAACTGAGCAGACCGTGATATGTCATCACCAGATTCCATTCAAGGATTAATGGCTCCAAAGAGCAAGATGCCTCTCTAAGTCTTCCTGTAATGTTACACCCAGTAGTGACTTGTCCCACCATTCCAGTCCCCTTTGCACGTTGAGTGGCAGAGGATGGCTTTTTACAAGTCTCAGAGAAACAGGGCACATGAATAATCCGGTTCATGTTCTAAATCATCTCGTTTGGTTCAGGCCAAGTCATGGCACTTGTGGGATCTGCCAAAACAGAAGCTCCCCTGCCCTGGGGTGGGTGGGGTAGCAAGAGATGGAATTTGTTTAGAGCCATCTCTCACCACTAGGGAAGGCTACAATGTCCCTGGAAAGATACTGTCTGATTCTGCTACTAATTTGGTTCTGATGACCTTGAAAAACTGAGGGATTTCTGTATAACTCCTCATATATAAAGGGCTGTAACAATGAGATTTCAGGGCAGCACCTGAGGCCTTCACAAATCAGAGCTAAGGATCCAGGAGTGGGACTGGGAGACTTGCCCTCTGTTGTAACTCAGCAGGATATCAGTTCACCTGCAAATTCATCTTTAAGGTACAGTGTGTTCAGCTCTGTGTTGTCAGGTGTGGGAACAGCTTCCCTCTGGAGCTGGGAGTTGAGTCCCAATTCTTATACATGTGTTCTTTTTTGGCCTCTTGGACTCATTTTTTTCACCCTCTTCTGCACCAGTTTGGAAATAGAATTAGGCCAACAGAGTTTTTCTGTCTCTGATTTCTACGTGTCAGTTATGCATGAATTTCAAGTTAAAGAGTGTGAGAAAGCAAAAATTAGCTTTTTATCTGACTGAGCAAGGCTTTCTTAAGATTAAATAAAATACAGAATACATCTCATGTTGATTAATGGATAACTTAGTCCCAATGAAACATTGATTGTGAGTGCCAGAAGCACAGAGGCTTCTCAGAAAGCTGAAGGTCAGGAGAATTAATCTTTAGTTGGGTTTTTCACTTGACTAAATTACCTGGAACTTGGGTAATTAAACTGTAGAAGTTTTTTTGTTTTAGTTTATATAATTCACCATTGCCTTGCCTCTCGTTAGATGACATAAGTGCTTGAGCCTCAAACAAAATCAAAGTTCAATAAATGTTATTTGATTAAACTGATGTTTATTTAAAGGAAGTTCTAGTACTCTTTTAGTATAAGTTATTTAGCAAATTTACCAGTTTCCAAAGGAACTGTGACTTTCCTAAATTGGTATTGAGTTGCTGCAAATAAAACTAATTATTTTAATAGATATAAACGTTAGTAAAAAGTACTTTGCTGTGGAGAGGAAGAGGAACAGAACTGCTCATTTGGCAAAGAATAGTCCCCTTTTGCTATAGTGCCTTTTTGTCTAATCATTGATATTTTCCCTTCACATATGTGCAAAGCAAACAGATATCCTCATTTGGAAGATATAAACTGAAATACAAAGCTCCTATGATGCTGAAAGTACAGATTATTCCCTTGAACTTAATACTAATGGATTTCCCTGACTATTAGAGCTAGAGGGGAAGCTTGGTGAATGTCTAAACCAAATAGCTCAATTCACAGGTGAGGTGACTGAAGTAAAATGTCCTTGCCAAAATCTAAAAGGAGATTCTGTAAGCAAAGTGAATGAAACTCACAAATAAAAAGCATTTAAATATGTATTTAAGAAATGAATATGTTAATCATAATACAGTTGGGATAACTAGAGGCCACATATCATCAAAAGAAAATAGGAAAAATAGAAAGCAATAATTGGCCATTTAGATTATCTACCTACTGTGAGAACTCTGAACATTTTTAAAAATTATCTCAAAATATGTATCTTTCTGATTAGCACAAGAATGCAATTAAACTTGTTGAAATTTATGTTTGTTTAAATGATGAGCTCTTTTTATGTTTGAACACAATTGATTTGAAATACATACTGGCTTTTTCTAAGTATATAAACATTCCAACACTCACATAACTGCAGAACAATATGGAATTATACTTTCTGCATTTAATAATTCATAGCCTTTGACCTGTAATTATACTTCTAGGAGTTTATGCTCCATATATAAACTTGTGAACAAAATGAATAATTCATTCTATAATTTTTTGTAATAGATCCAATTAGGAATTAACTTAATGTCCATCCATATGCTGCTGCTGCTGCTAAGTCACTAAGAGTACTGGAGTGGGTTGCCATTGCCTTCTCCAGTCCATCCATATAAGCATGCTTAAATAAATTATAGCAAATCCATTAAAAATGCTGACTATAAAAACAGTACAGGCTGGAAAGGAAATAATTTTTAGAGTGAAAAATGAAAAATGGAGGACAGTGTATTTAGTACAGTTCTACCTGTGAAAAAACATGCACACATGTGGTTTCATAAAAATGGAAATATACATTAGACATCATTCACAGTGGATATCTTTGAAAAGTATATCTGGCAGCAGCAAGGAAAGAGAAGACTTTCAGTATTATATCCTTTTAGTGCCTTTTGAAATGGTTTGCTGTGTACTACCATATTTTCATATTCTTCAAGGAGCATCTTTGCTAATACTGTAAAATTTCGAAACTTGTTGATCTAAGTATTTGGGGGATTTTCTGACAAGAAATACTGAATAAATTATGGCATGCCATACTTTTCATATGTATCCCCAAATATATGGATGGTCACAAGAAAGGGAAAAAAATTTAAACGGACCTACAATACTCAGAGAGAAAAAGGAGAGCAAATGTTTCCTTAAGTCTCCATATTTTGGTTTCAAGTGTGTTATCTCCATCAATATCACCACTAAGTGTGCCAAATGTGTTTATTCTCCTCGTCATCCCTGCTCATTGTTTTCTCCTCACACTCCAATCTTCCTGACTTTTTCTGTTTAGACACAGCTGCCTCTCTTACATCTCTTGATTTTCGAATGAATTATGTTTTATTAATCACAATGATCCAGTTTATTTAGAAACCATCATCTATGGTGCAAAAATGTGAGTTAACAACCATCATGATTTTTATTCTCCCTCAACAGAGCCATAAAGATGATTAAGGAGGTTTGTTCCAGATATTCCATTTTCTAAAAGGAAAAAAAAGTTTCTGGACACAACTACATTGAGAAATCAGACTCTGGTTGAGATCAGACTCTAATGCCCACTCTTTTAAAGAAGATGCACAGTTCATATTCTGTTCAGAACAAAGTAACATTGATTAGTGACAGTCAAATAGCCAATGGGCTAGAATTTGCTGGGGTGGGGTTGGCGACGATGGGGGAGAACAATATTTTAGTCAGATTTTATATTTTAGCTATCTTACAACTTACCTTTAAAGCTTTTTCAAAGAATATAAAATTTGCTAGAGGAGCTATCACTTTTAACTCAAAATTCATTGGAGAATTTTGGCTTACCAGATGAGTGATATCATCATGAGGAAATCACAGGCATTCTGCCCATTGGACAGGTAAGTTTATGATGCACTGAGTGAAGTGTGCTGTATTAAGCAAGGTACTTGGCCTACAGCGTTTAGAGTACAGTTAATGGGACAAGGGAATGGAGGTGGGACCTGGCTCTTGGTCCCAACTCAGCCAGGCATAAGAGGTTCTCTGTGCTTCAGTGGAATTGGGCAAATGCAGACCCAGGGTTTCTCTGTGATGGGCACGATGGGCTTTATAGCTCCCCAGTTCCCTTTCAACCCCAATTAGATGACTAGACATCGATGGAACAGCAGTCTAGATGTGGCCAATGTAAACCTACTGTGGTTAGCAATGATCACAAAGGTGCAGGAGGCCAAATTGTTTGCTTTCGCTTTGCAGTTTTTAATTTTAACTCTACATGTGCTGAGTGTACATTTCTCCCTAGAGAAGGGAACGGCAACCCACTCTAGTATTCTTGCCTTGAGAATTCCGTGGACAGAGATGCCTGGGGTCTACAGTCCATGGGGTTGCAAAGAGTCAGATACAGCTAAGTGACTCAAACACTAAGGCATAGCTACATAGCCCATGGAGAACTCCATGGTTTTTCCCATTAGACCATGTAGGACTCAAAAACTGGTGACTGAAGAGCCAAATCTGGCCAACAGACATGTTCAGATATTTACACAATGCTTAAAATGTCTTAAATTGACTATCAACATTTTAAAATAAGGAGATTACATATTTTTAAAACTTAGAGTTTTCAGCTTCACTTTAAAAGCTTTTGGCAGCACTGGGACCAGGCACTGCTGGCAAAAGTCAGTTAGAGCTAAGTGACAGTATCTCCTTTAAATGGGCCATGTATTCTAGAATTTGTTACAGAGCTGTCTAAACAAACCTGGACCTGCAGGCTTCTGGGTCTGTAGCCCTTGATTTGTAGGCAATCAGCATTTGCTGTTGTTGTTGTTTAGTCACTAAGTTACGTTCAACTCTTTGTAGCCCCCATGGACTGCAGCACGCCAGGCTCCTCTGTCCTCCACTATCTCCCAGAATTTGCTCAAATTCATGTCTGTTGAGTCAGTGATGCTATCTAACCATCTCTTCCTCTGCTGCCCTCTTCTCCTTTTGCCTTCAGTTTCCCCAGCATCAGGGTCTTTTCCCTCATTCACAATCAGTATTACAAATATAAATAGACAACCCAGGATTTTATCAAGCACCTCTGTAGTCAGGTGCTGAATGCTTATCACAGCAGTTTTTTCAATGGTAAACTTACTAATCTTGCAAAAGTATATATTGTTCCATTTTACAGATGAAAAAACAGACTTGGTTCAAGTAACTTGCCCAAGTGGAATGTAGAGATGTCCTAATTTGTAGTTCAGGGTTCTTTCCATGAGTCAGGTTAGGCTGTGCTCTTGAAGGGGTTAATTCTAAACTCATTGAAAATGCTCCTCTGAGAGAGAATGACCCATAATTCACAACTGTCAATAGTGTCAGGAAAGTTCATCTGCTTAATATAAAGCCCTTTTTAGATTTTTATTTTGAAACCATTTTAGATTTAGACAAAGTTGTGAATCTGTCACCCAGTTTTCTCTAATATTAACATCTTACATAATCAGGTACAGTTACCAAAACTATATAATAAAAATTGGTACAATAAAATTAACTGCAGATTTTGTTTTGATTCCTCCAATTTTTCCACTAATGTTTTTCTTCCTGTTTCAGGATCCAATCCAAAACACTACATTGTATTCATGTAGTTTAGATGAGATATATGTATATGTGTGTGTGTGTAAATACATATCCTTAGTTTCCTCCAGTCTGTGACAGTTTTTCAGTCTTTCCTTGTCTTTTGTGACCTTAACATTTTTAATGGGAAGTGGTCAGGTATTTTGTAGAGTGTTCCTGAATTTGATTTGTCTGCAGTTTTCTTGTAACTAGACAGGCAGAACTTTCTGGAGTTAAGGAAAGTATACCACAGAGATGATGTGCCCCTCTGTCTTATATAAGAGGACATGTGATATCAACACTGCTTATTACTAGGGATGTGAAGCTTGTTCATATGGTTAAGGGTGCTATTTATTTCTCTACTGTAAATTTACTATTTTCTCCTCAGTCACCAAGTCATCCGAAACTCAAGGGTAGTGGAATTCAGCTTCAATCTCGGGTTGGGGGTGAGTAATCAACAATTTATGGTCATAAGTTAAAATTACCACAATAATTACTAAGTTTTTGGAGAGGTTTTTTGAGGCTATACAAATACCCTGTTTCTTCTTAGAGTTTCCTCCACTAATTTTATCATTCATCAAAGGATTCCACCTGAGGCAGCTATGTGGTATTCTTACGGTGATATTTCAATTCCCCTCATTCCTTCTACATTTATTCATTGGAATTCTTCTAAAAGGGATGATTTTCCCTTATATCCCATTTGTTTATTTCACTAATTTATATGAGGTTCATCCTTTGGGTTATAACTAATATCATGTTATTTATTTTGTTGCTCAAATTGTTCCCAGTTTTGGATATTGGGAGCTCTTTCAAGTTGGTCTCCCATCTTTCTGCAATTCCCTTCACTTTTTAAAAGACTTTTCTTACTTTTTGGCATTACAAAATGCTCAATAGCAGGGATTTTAATAGGTAACATGTGTCCAAGGTTTATTTGCCAGAGGTCAGTGCTCTGCATACGAAGTTGGCAAGGCAGTGTGGTAAATGTGAGAGAAGCAAGGTGAGTAAGTGAAAGTCGCTCAGTCGTGTCCGACTCTTTGAGACCCCAGTGGCAATTTTTCTCTTGAAAGAAAGAGAACAGTAATTTTTAGTTTTTTAACATCTTATTTGGAAAAAAAAAGTCAAGATTGTGAAATGTTACAAGAATAGTTTTGATCTAGTTACCAAGCCTCCCAGTCTAAGCCCACAGAGACACAGGAATTCTCAGGATTGAGAGCATAGGTTGGACCTAGGTGAGTCCAACCAATGCCCTTGCAGAGAATAATTATATTCTCTGATGACAGAAACTAAGTAGTCTTTATTTTTTCTATGGTAGGTGAACTTTTCCCTACATGAGTGAGGAAAATGGTTCAAATTCTGGGAGGTGATGAGAGGACTTTTGGATCAGACAGCATAGGTTCAATGCTCAGCACCAGTGTTTACTGGTTCTGTGATTTGAACAAAAACTTAAACCTTCTGAACCTGTTTTTTTGCCTGATAACAGGAAATAAGATCTACTTCCTAGGGCTATTTATATAATTAAATGAGATAATTTTCCAGATCTCATTAGCAACTGCAACGCATGATTCATCACCTGCTGCTACTTCTGTGTGATGTCAAAATCTGATGAATGAACAGACCAGGGACCATGAAATCCACAGGTCAGGGGTAGATTCATGACTTTCCCCATTGTTAACTCTGTGGCTGGGGGTAAGTCACTAAACTTCTTAGACTTACTTTCTTATCCACAAATACAGAAATAATAAAACCTACCACAATATTTTGGGGGTTAAATGAGACAACATTTGGTACTGTACTTGATGCAGATGGATAATCTGAATATAGGTGAAAATGATGAGTATGTTTTCCCATGAGCCAGTTATTATGTTAAGTATTTTAGATCTAATCTCATTTAATTCTCAGAACAATCTTTTTTGGTATGAGAACTTTAAGTTTTAGAACGGTTGTAGAAATTTCCCAGGGTTATATGGACTCAAGGCCACTTCTGTATTTAATTAACTACTTGCCTAATAATTATTGGTATTCCTCCTGCATGACTTACTGTCATTCCAATTAATTCAGATAAGTCCAGGAGGAAACAAGAGGACCGACTTTTTATGAGCACATTCAATACAAGTGTTATTTTCTTATCAGTCTTCTCTTACTTAAAATCGTTAGCTATCTCAGAATTCACTTGTACCGTCCCAGGCAGCCTTTTATTTCACCTATGCCTATTCTTAAGACCCAAATATCATCAGTTCAGCTCAGCTGCTCAGTTGTGTTTGATTCTTTGCGACCCCATGGACTGCAGCACACTAGGCCTCTCTGTCCATCACCAACTCCATCGAGTCAGTGATGCCATCCAACCATCTCATCCTCTGTCGTCCCCTTCTCCTCCCACCTTCAATCTTTCCCAACATCAGGGTCTTTTCAAATGAGTCAGCTCTTTGCATCAGGTGGCCAAAGTATTGGAATTCAGCTTCAGCATCAGTCCTTTCAATGAATATTCAGGACTGATCTCCTTTAGGATGGACTGGTTGGATCTCCTTGCAGTCCAAGGGACTCTCAAGGGTCTTCTCCAACACCACAGTTCAAAAGCATCAATTCTTCAGTGCTCAGCTTTCTTTGTAGTCCAACTCTCACATCCATACATGACTACTGGAAAAACCATAGCCTTGACTAGACGGACCTTTGTTGGCAAAGTAATGTCTTTACTTTTTAATACGCTATCTAGGTTGGTCATAACTTTTTTCCCAAGGAGCAAGTGTCTTTTAATTTCATGGCTGAAGTCACCACCTGCAGTGATTTTGGAGCCCAGAAAAATAAAGTCAGCCACTGTTTCCACTGTTTCCCCATCTATTTGCCATGAAGTGATGGGACCAGATGCCATGATCTTAGCTTTCGGAATGTTGAGTTTTAAGCCAACTTTTTCACTCTCCTCTTTCACTTTCAAGAGGCTCTTTAGTTCTTCTTCACTTTCTACCATAAGGGTGGTATCATCTGCATATCTGAGGTTATTTATATTTCTCCTGGCAATCTTGATTCCAGCTTGTGCTTCACCCATGATGTACTCTGCATATAAGTCAAATAAGCAGGGTGACAATATAAAGCCTTGGTGTACTCCTTTCTCTATTTGGAACCAGTCTGTTGTTCCACGTCCAGTTCCAACTGTTGCTTCCTTACCTGCACACAGATTTCTCAAGAGGCAGGTCAGGTGGTCTGGTATTCCCATCTCTTTCAGAATTTTCCACAGTTTATTATGATTCACACAGTCAGAGGCTTTGGCATAGTCAATAAAACAAAAGTAGATGTTTTTCTGGAACTCTCTTGCTTTTTAATTTCCAATACCAATGCATTTTATTCTATTGTTTATGTTAAAGAGGAGAATTATTTCTCTTTATCCATGTTTTTATCAACACTTGGAAAATGAAAAGATCAATACAGTAAACCTGATATATATTTTTAAAGGTTGGGAATCACTTATTCCTAAGAGTTTCTTATAAAAAAAATAACTCTTATGTGAACATTTCCAGTTAGCTCAGTGGGTAAAGAATCTGCCTGCAATACAGGAGATGAGAGTTCAATCCCTGGATCAGGAAGATTCCCTGGAGGAGGAAATAGCAACCCCTCCTATAGACAGAGGAGCCCAGGGGGGCTGCAGTTCATGGGGTCACAGCGTCAGATATGGCTGAGCACAGCACAACATGGCCATGATAGCTATTTATATTTGCTGCTCCTGATTTTCGAGCCATTGGGGGTGGGGGGAAACATAGCTATCTAGGTGTCAAGAAAAAGTAATTGTCTTATATTCTCCTCTGTCCATGGGATTTTCCAGGCAATAGTACTGGAGTGGATTGCCATTTCCTTCTCCAGGGGATCTTTCCGACCCAGGGATCAAACCCAGGTCTCCCACATTGTAGACAGACGCTTAACCGTCTGAGCCACCAGGGAAGTCCTCTAGGTGTCAAGAAAAAGTAATTGTCTTATATCCTTAGAGAATCTCAGGATTGTTGTTGTTTTATTACTAGGTTCTATCTGAGTGTTTTGTGACTCCATAAACTGTACCCTGCCAGGCTCTGTCCTTGGAATTTCCCAGGCAAGAATATTGAAATGAGTTGCCATTTTCTTATCCGGTGAGTCTTCCCAACCCAGGGATCAAACCCACGTCTCCTGCATTAGCAGGCAGATTCTTTACCACTGAGCCACCAGGGAAACCCTAATACTGGGAATTTTAAAAGACTTTAAGAGCACACACATAGATTCATCTAAAGGGTCTATTCCTCTCTAATCTGCGTACACCACAGGATGAAAGTAGCAAGTTGAAATATAAAAGGGATGAGGGTAAAGACCTAAACTTGGGTTTATTAAAAAAAATCAATTTCACAAGAACATAATGGAAACAACTGAGTTTGAAAATTTTCTCAGTAAAAGATAAGATCTTAATCTCAAAGATCTTTCAAAATGACTCAGGAGTTTTCAGCTACCTGATGAGTTTATGTGTCTGGACATTCCTTAGCATTTTTTATCCCTGTAACTATATAAGCAACACTGATCTGTCCCATAGTAGACTACAGTGGTTTTCCCTTCTTCCTGACTCCACTCAAAGAACAACTTAGGAAAGTAATGCTTTTTCAGTCTCATTGGAGCCCCTACAGGGGCAGCACTACAGATGTAGTTGATGAGACATGTGAGGATGTAGAGAAAGTAACTATCAGTGCTTAGGTTTCCCATTAGCACTCCTAGGGAAAGCTGGACACCTTTAATTTTATGTCCCCTGACTCATTTTGATATTTTCCTAAAAAATGTTTTCCTAGAGTTACCGTTAATTCTGTTTCTTGAGGCTAAAAATGAAAAGAGCTACTACCATGCTGCTTATAGCACAGTATATGATGCAATAGATGTAAAACAAGTAAAATAAAGGAGTACAGGTGGCATAGTTCATCTAAAATAAAATATATTTCCTTGAATGTATATTCTTACATGCTATCATGATCCTAAATGCTGAAGTTCACATTTTCCAGCAGTTTCTAGCAAAACAAGCAGATTATGAAGTAATACGGGAGGATTGAGTCCAAACTTTGGCAGCGTAGCAACTGTCAGCTTTAGTAAGACAATCACTTCTTAAACATATTGGACATTATTTAGTGAATGGGATTACAAAATCTGACCACAGGGATCCCCAAATATAGTATCCTACATGATGTGAAGGTGAAACATAACCAAGAACTTTTGCTAAAGTGTTCTCTGTACATTGTCCAGCTCTGGGCCTTGAACAAACACGGAAGCATCTTATCCCTTAAGTATGAGGCTTTCCAGTTCTGACAGCTCATCAACAGAGATAAATAAACCTTAAATAATCCGAGCCAAGAAAGAGTAAAACATTTAATACCATTTATAAAGTAAAAGGTGCTCAGTCACTCAGCCGTGTACAACTCTTTGCAACCCCATGGACTGAGGCTGCCAGAACTCCTCTGTCCATGGCGTTTCCCCCAGGCAAGAATACTGGAGTGGGTTGCCATTTCCGACTCCAGGGGTTCTTCCTGACTCAGGGATTGAACTTGTGTCTCCTGCATTGGCAGGAGGATTCTTTACCACAGAGCCGCCTGGGAATCCCTAAAGTGAAGATGATAAGAGCTTATTTAGGTGATGGTTCAAATTCATTAACATTTTTTGATCTTTTACCAGGGATAAGACAATAGACTGTGAGCTCCCTGAGGGCAGGCACGTGTTGTGTTGGTAGATGAATGTTTGGGGAATGAATGGCAGTGTATTAGGTGATTTCCTCTACATTACCACAACTAATCTCTAGTTTGTGGATAATGAAACTGGCTCAGAGCAGCCGAAGGAGTTATTGCCCAAAGTTACAGCAGTAACAACAGCTCTCTGTCCTCCTTTTAGCTCCTTGGCCATCCTCTAGGTGTGGTGAATGGGGCCAGAACCAAATTTGTGTTTGGTAGGCCACTGTACCTGTATGTTATCTAGTAAGTGAGGTGAGGGTTGGTGGGAAGTTTCAACCCCGTTGCTGCTGGGATGACAGCAAGAGCCACTCTGGCCAATGAGGATGGTGTTTGCACATTCAGATTTGGAGGCAGGAAAGTGGCTGCTCAGAGAGACTGGCAGGAAGAAGGGAGACAAAATGAAATAGTACAGGATGCCCTGCAGAGAGAGGCTGTGGAGGGGGTTTTGAGAAAAGGAAGAGAGATGTAAAGCTAAAGTCTTAGATAGAGAATACATCCCTTAAGAGAAACAACTAGGGAGCCATCAGACAGCACGCAGTTGAAAACCCTCATTTCTTCAGCAAGCACAGTGTTCACCTCCATCTTGAATGTGATGTCTTGAAGCAGAGCATGTGCTCTGCAAATGGCCGTGTCTTTCCTGCTTCCTGTTGCTCAAGTCTAGTGGCTTCACTCCCCTAGGAGTAAAGGGAGCCTGGCTTGACCCCTGAGAATATCTGAGTTTGACCCTTTTTCCAAGTCCTCCCAAATGTCACAGCCTCAGAAGTGCTTTCTGAAACAAAGGGAACAGGAAGCAGTGCTAGCATGCATCAGATTCTTCAGAGCCTGCTGCTTGAATTCCCAAAGGCTCACCCTGACTTAATTTACTCCTTGGATGTGTAGCTATCACCCTGCTTTCAGCTGTTTCTCTTAACCTAACTCTTAATTACACAACTGAAATGTTTTTTGAAATAAATCTTCAAATTGCACCTTTTTTTGCACCAAACTGCGCCTTTTTTTCTGAATGGAATGAATGTGAAATGACATGATGATGTGAGCAGTCTATGTTCCTGCATAGGCCTCTTTTTAAAAAATAAAAATCTCTTTAGAAAAAAATATTCTAAATATCAAGAAAAGAAGTTAGTGAACAAACTATCCTTTTTGTGAATACCAGATACCTAATATAAACTTGAAATTTTGGGGGACATTTTGTAATAAAAGAATGTGTGGATAAATCTTGCATTACTTTTTGTCAACTTTAGTTGCAACTCTGCATTAACACTTTCCTCCCAGGTAAAAGCAAGTGGTATTTTCTTATCTGTGTTTATAGAGGCAGAAATCACATCAAGAAAGTGAGAGGCCTTAGATAGTATGAACTAAATTCATAGGAAACCTAATTGCACACATTCTATACTCTAATTCTATGAATGAAAATTTGATATGATATATACTTGTTAAAATCTGATATATACTTTTATTAACAACTCTTTTAATGTCAAATGACCAGGAATTTATCAGAAATATGTGCATTAAATCCTATAGCCAAGGACAGAAAACAAATGGGAAATACACCCTTATAAAACAGAACATGCTCCCATCAGGCTGCAGGATGGGCCTTGCTCTACTCTTAAGACTCAGGGTCAGAGAGAATCTGGAGAGACTCTAGGGTATAGTACCTTCCCTCATGCTCCTGGCACAGTTTTGTCTGAGTCATTTGTGACTACAGACATGACCAGATGACTAGAAGATGGGTCTAGGAGAAAAAATAAGAGTGGATTTGGAAAAAAACTTTATGGAATACTTAAAGCTGCCTTCAGTTCCAGAAAAATCAAGCTTCTTTCTACTTTAAGACATTTATACATCCCTCTAAGTGGGAAGGTCTTGCCACCTCTCTGGTACAGTGAGAGTGTTAGTCACTCAGTCGTGTCTGACTCTGTGTGACCCCATGGACTGAAGCCTGCCAAGCTCTTCTGTCCATGGGATTCTCCAGGCAAGAATACTGGAGTGGGTTGCCATTCTCTTCTCCAGGGGATCTTCCTGACCCAGGGATCAAACCCAGGTCTGCTGCATTGCAGGCAGATTCTTTACCCTCTGAGTCACCAGGGGAGCCTCTGACTGGGACAGGTGTCAGTCTATTATTATAAATATAAATAAAATATTCTTAATTATTCTGTATTTAAATATTATGTTTTATTAATAAATTGCATATTCTATAATATTAAATATTATAATTATATAAGTCTATATTATAAAATTATAATTATTCTATATTATTGCACTCATCTGACATGCTAGTAAAGTAATGCTCAAAATTCTCCAAGCCAGGCTTCAGCAATATGTGAACCATGAACTTCCTGATGTTCAAGCTGGTTTTAGAAAAGGCAGAAGAACCAAATTGTCAACATCCACTGGATCATGGAAAAAGCAAGAGAGTTCCAGGAAAACATCTATTTCTGCTTTATTGACTATGCCAAAGCCTTTTACTGTGTGGATCACAATAAACTGTGGGAAATTCTGAAAGAGATGGGAATACAAGACCACCTGACCTGCCTCTTGAGAAATCTGTATGCAGGTCAGGAAGCAACAGTTAGAACTGGACATGGAACAACAGACTGGTTCCAAATAGGAAAAGGAGTACGTCAAGGCTGTATATTGTCACCCTGCTTATTTAACTTATATGCAGAGTACATCATTAGAAACGCTGGACTGGAAGAAGCACAAGCTGGAATCAAGATTGCCAGGAGAAATATCAATAACCTCAGATATGCTGTTGACACCACCCTTATGGCAGAAAGTGAAGAGGAACTAAAAAGCCTCTTGATGAACGTGAAAGTGGAGAGTGAAAAAGTTGGCTTAAAGCTCAACATTCAGAAAACGAAGATCATGGCATCCAGTCCCATCACTTCATGGGAAATAGATGGGGAAACAGTTGGAAACAGTGTCAGACTTTATTTTTCTGGGGGCTCCAAAATCACTGCAGATGGTGACTGCAGCCATGAAATTAAAAGACACTTACTCCTTGGAAGGAAAGTTATGTCCAACCTAGATAGCATATTCAAAAGCAGAGAGACATTACTTTGTCAACAAAGGTCCATCTAGTCAAGGCTATGGTTTTTCCTGTGGTCATGTATGGATGTAAGAGTTGGACTGTGAAGAAGGCTGAGCGCTGAAGAATTGATGCTTTTGAACTGCGGTGCTGGAGAAGACTCTTGAGAGTCCCTTGGACTGCAAGGAGATCCAACCAGTCCATTCTGAAGGAGATCAGCCCTGGGATTTCTTTGGAAGGAATGATGCTAAGGCTGAAACTCCAGTACTTTGGCCACCTCATGCGAAGAGTTGACTCATTGGAAAATACTCTGATGCTGGAAGGATTTGGGGGCAGGAGGAGAAGGGGACGACAGGATGAGATGGCTGGATGGCATCACTGACTCGATGGACATGAGTCTGAGTGAACTCTGGGAGTTGGTGATGGACAGGGAGCCTGGTGTGCTGCGATTCATGGGGTCGCAAACAATCGGACACGACTGAGCAACTGAACTCAACTGAACGGAACTGAACTGATAAATGCTATATAATAAATGGATTACTTATTCCCTGAAACTTTTTCTAAACTTCTCTCTCACTCTCAATCCTCTGGGCTGCCCACCTAGGCAATTCAGCTTGCATGGGATCACTGGCACTCTGTAGTGAGGGAGTGAAGGTCAAGGTCCTTTCTAATCTCCAGCTGGAGATACAGCTTTTCTGAGTAGGCACTCACCAGTAAGTAGAAAAGGATTTGTTTTACAGTCTTTGCATCTACTTGCCCCCAAAACCCACTAAGATGAAAAATGAGCAATGTTTAGGTAAAAAGTAAATGTTTTTTAGTATTAAACATGTATACTTTCATGGGACATACACACATATGCTACATGAACTTGCTCTGGATATGCTCAGATCCAAAATAGTCAACATTTCTTGTGATGAGGATTAATAGAAATAGAGGGTATACACTTTTAAGATGGACAGACCAAGATCTAAATTTCTGCTCTTTCAGTTATGTTCAGTTATGAGGCTATAGGCAAATTCTGTCTCTCAGCTTCTCCATCTGAACCATGAGTTCAGAATTGATTCTGAACTCATGGTTCAGATGGAAAAACTTAGAGAGTTTAAGACATTTATACATCCCTCTGTCTGAACTGTTGTGAGGATCAAATAAGACAATGTGTAAGAAATGCCTATTATATACTATATGCTCAATAAATGGTAGTTGTTCAGTCGCTCAGTCCTGTCCAACTTTTTGCGACCCCATGGACTGCAGCATGCCAGGATTCCCTGTCTTTCACCATCTCCCAGATCTTGCTCAAACTCATGTCCATTGAGTCAGTGATGCCATTCACCATCTCATCCTCTGTTGTCCCCTTCTCCTCCCGCCTTCAATCTTTCCCAGTATCAGGGTCTTTTCTAAATGAGTTGGCTCTTCGCATCAGTTGGCCAAAGTATTGAAGCTTCAGCTTCAGCATTAGTCCTTCCAATGAATATTCAGGGTTGATTTCCTTTAGGACTGACTGGTTTGATTTTGCAGTCCAAGGGGCTCTCAAGAGTCTTCTCCAACACCACAGTTCAAAAGCATCAATTCTTTGGCACTCAGCCTTCTTCATGGTTGTACTCTCATACATGATTACTGAAAAACCCATAGCTTTGACTATATGGACCTTTGTTGGCAAAGTAATGTCTCTGCTTTTTAATATCTTTAATATCTGCTTTTTAATATTTTTAATTAATGTCTGTGCTGTTTAGGTTGGTCATAGGTTTTCTTCCAAGGAGCATACGTCTTTCAATTTCATGGTTGCAGTCACCATGAGCAGTGATTTTAGAACCCAAGAAAATAAAGTCGGTCACTGTTTCCATTGTTTTCCCATCTCTTTGCCATGAAGTGATGGGACCGGATGCCATGATCTTAGTTTTTTTAATGTTGAGCTTTAAACCAGCTTTTTCACTCTCCTCTTTCACCTTCATCAAGAGGCTCTTTAGTTCCTCTTCAATTTCTGCCATAAGGGTGGTATCATCTGCATATCTGTGGTTATTAATATTTCTCCCAGCAATCTTGATTTCAGCTTGTGCTTCATCCAGCCCAGCATTTCACATGATGTGCTCTGCATATATGTTAAATACACAGGGTGACAATATATGCCTTGACGTACTCCTTTCCCAATTTTGAACCAATCTGTTGTTCCATGTCTGATTCTAACTTTTGCTTCTTGACTTGCATACAGGTTTCACAGGAGGCAGATAAGGTGGTCTGGTATTCTGATCTCTTTAAGAATTTTTCACAGTTTGTTGTGATCCACACAGTCAAAGGCTTTAGCATAGTTAATGAAGCGGAAGTAGGTGTTTTCCTGAAATTCTCTTGCTTTTTCTATGATCCAACAGATGTTGGCAATTTGATCTCTGGGTTCCCTTGTCTTTTCTAAATACAGCTTGAACTGAAAGTTCTCAGTTTGTATACTATTGAAATCTAGCTTGGAGAATTTTGAACACTACTTTGCTATTGTATGTGAAATGAGTACAATTTTGTGGTAATTTGAACATTATTTAGTATTGTCCTTCTTTGGGATTGGAATGAAAACTGACTTTTTCCAGTCTGGTGGCCACTGCTGAGTTTTCCAAATTTGTGGCATGTTGAGTGCAGCACTTTAACAGCATCGTCTTTTAGGATTTGAAATAGCTCAGCTGGAATTCCATCACTTTTACTAGCTTTGTTCATGGTAATGCTTCCTAAAGCCCACTTGATTTCACATCCCACAATGTCTGGCTCTAGGTGAGTGATTACACTATGGTGATTATCTGGGTCATTAAGAACCTTTTTGGTATAGTTCTGTGTTTTCGTGCCAACTCTTCTTAATCTCTCCTGCTTCTGTTAGGTCCTTACCATTCTGTGCTTTATTGTGACCATCTTTGCATGAAGTGTTCCTTTGATATCTGTAAATGGTAGATGTTATTTTTCTTCTGTGAGGAAGGATGGAAAGAGCATAACATTTGTTGGGTGCCTGCTATTTGCCATGCATTGCATCTAGAGCTTTGCACATACCATCTCAATCTACACACACATACACACACACAGAGAGTTGGGAAATAACTGTTAAAGGATAATTTTTTAAGTTAAAATCATGACTCTCACAAATATAAGATGAACTAGTATCAAATTTTTTACTTTATTTAATGACAAAATTAGTAAGATACTAAAACTGATTTAAGGGGAATTAAAAAAACCCCACATATTTAGGCAACCAGGGCTTTGCTGGTGGACCAGATGGTAAAGAATCTGCCTGCCGTGCAAGAGACCTGAGTTCTATCCCTGGGTTGGGAAGATCCCCTGGAGAAGGGAATGGCTACCCAGTCCAGTATTCTTGCCTGGATAATTCCATGGGCAGAGGAGACTGGAGGGCTATAGTCCATGGGGTCACAAAATCTGTAAATAGCAGTGTATGGATTCAAACATCTTTCATCATTCCAAAATTAGAGTGGCTTTATTTGAAGTACTTGGATTTGTTTTTCTTTTTATTTTTAGAGGATGAACAATCAATACATTCGTCGAGAAGTCTTCTGCTGTGAAACCTGTCATGAGCTCAAAAGCTTCTGGGAGAAGGAAATTAGCAAACAGACCTGTTACCGGGAACTGGAGGAAGATCGTCAAGGAAGGAGTGCCCTGAGAAAGTATGTGAATTGTTTCTTCACTGTTTTTCAAGGGAGATTTCCCCAGAAATATACCAGATGTGAAGATGGAGAAGCTGAATTATTTTCATTACCCACTGTGCTAATTATGCAAATGTTGGAAGCGATATTGTTAGGTCAGTGCAGCCAGAAATCAAAAGGAGAACAAGGCTTAGAAGGAAGGTTTTTATTATATTCACAGCTTTCAGTGAGAGTATCGCTGCATGCCATGCAGTGCCACAGGGGAAGCACCAGGTTTTGGCCAGGAGACAGAAGATGAAAGCAAGGGGAAAGTCTAAGCCAGAGCGTTTATTGGCATTTCCAAGGAAAAGACAAGTCAAGGCAGAGTAAACAGCTTAGGATTGGCTAGTTTGAATAATGCCCAGGGGTTTTGGGATTTATGGGTGGTCTCTAGTTGTCTGGAGCTTGTCCTGGCCCTGGGATGGTATAGGGCAGAAGAAATATGACTTTATGTATGATAGAGAGATAAGGAGGTGGTAGGGGCCACAGACTCAGGATTGGTTGGCATGCAAAAGAAAGGGCTAGCCTTGGGAAAGGCAGCCTTTCTGTGGCCATTACGCTTTCTAAGATGTCAAAATATCATAAAATATAAAAAATTACAGACATGATTTATTCTTCTACTCATGCCACCATCTATATCAGGATTTCTCAACTTTTTAGCACTACTGACATTTAGGGCCTTATAATTCTTTGTTAGTGGAGTGGCTGTCCTGTGCTTTGTAAGAAGTGTAGCAGTATCCCTCAAAACATTAGATGCTGGTAGGATTCCCATCCCCCATGTGACAACCAAAATTATCTCCCAACACTGCCAAATGTCCCCTGGAGGACAGAGTTGCCCCTGATTGAGAATAAATGATATAGATATGAACAAGCTTTTTTTGGTATAAACAAAATTGAGTTTCTGTTATTTATATCTTAATGAACTGAAAAAAATCTGTTCCTCACCCTGCCTCTGTTGCAATCCCCAGAACACAAGGTTACACTGAATTTCAGAGTTAGATCAACAGATGTGTAAAAGTATGAAAGATCCCACCTCTGAGATCCTACATATTAAGATCTACATATTAAGGATGGGGAGGATAATGTGATCTTCCCTTCACTGGCAGTTGAACTTGTTCTAGCTAAAAGAGTCTGCTGAGAGGGGAACATTTATTTATGTGAGAAGACGTGTCACATGTGTCAACATTGCTCTGACTAAAATGGCCAGCACTTGCCCTCATGTGTGTAGTACCTTGGAGCAGACGAATCAGCTCAACTTTTCAGGGACTGTCTGGGTTCTCCATTACTGAAATGGGAATAGCCCAGCCAAGCTGTCTGTTTGCTAAGATGCTTATTCACAAGTGTGATGGCATCTGTGTTCTGAGGGAGAACGAGGCATGTGCCTCCATGTTTCTGAGTATACTGAACTAAAAACACATATAATTCACATGTATTGTGTTGTACCAACATTAACTTCTTAAAACCCTTCTTCAGCTCCCAGTACCCAGAGAAATCAAAACAAAATGTCAGAATATTTGTTTATATATTGCTAATGTAACCATACATTTTGAAACTTTGTCCTAGAATAATTATTTTCCAGCGTACACTTGACCAGACCAATGAATAGCATAAACACTTGGGTTCCTATTTCAGCCCCCTGGGTTATGACTTTCCAAAATGCACATATGTAGGTGACAAACAAACATATAACACTAACACTATAAAAAAATTTTTACCCTCCATTTTAAAAAGTGGCAAATTCAAGCCACTGTGCAATCAAGAAATGTTCTAAATGAACGGTAGAAGACAAACATCTAAAAAAAAAAAAAATCTCACAAATTTTCACCCATGCTAGAGCCAATAATGCCTTCTGTTCCCCAGCTGAGCTAACCAGCAAGACCTTGTACCAAATCTGGGTAGAGTGGAAACAGGCATTTTACCATGGACATGCTTATTAGCACACGCCTATGGTTCACTGATGGGGAGGAATGCAGCCAGAGCTGCAGAAATCCAATTACCCTGGCAACACATGTGAGTTGAAGAGGTCCTGGCGATGAGATCACAAGGCAAAAAGTGGGTGGTCTCAGAACTAGAAATTCTCTTACTCTCTCTGAGTCTGGCTAGAAAGAAGCAACACAGCGGGTGTCAGTCCCCTGGAGAAGTAGAAAACGGGTTTGAAATAACTGTTGAGAGAACAATCTGAGAGAAGTCAAGCGTACTGTGGGAATAATGAACAAATCTCCTAGTGTGCTGGGACAGTCCAGGTGTATGTATATCATTTTGTTAGCATCAGGTATTATGTTCCCTTTTATTTTACAAAGAATCTCAATTTAGATGATAACTTACATGAACATCTAAGTCTAAATAACCAGGCTGAAACTATATTTGAGTAACTGTATAATACTTATATGAAAAAAATAATGTTTTAATGCAATAAGTATGACCTTCAAAATTCTTCTTCAGAATTTAGCTGAACTCACAATGTCAATATACATTGAATCTTGTTGACTTGTGTGACAAGAGGGGTTTATTAGTCCTCACCCCAAGACCATTCACCTTCCTCAGTTTTGATTCCTGCTTATCAGTTATGTCAACTCTGCTGTGTTCTGTTCTTCCTATCCAATCATTTCTTCCTTCCCCACCCCACCCCCCAGCCCCTGCTTTATTTTCCATAGGTAATTCCTTCAATTATGCTTCTTGGAGGACCCAAACTGACACATTTATTTGGGCCTAGCAAGCACGTGATAGAAAAACACTAATTATGTGCCCAACTGATCTCTGATTCTTAGGATTCTGGTTTAAGATTCACCACCCCCCTCACCAAATCCTGCTTTCTAGTCAAAACCCATACTAATCAAGCAGAATTTGTATTCCCAGATATTAATTACAACTCCTCCACAAATCAGATGAATCTAGAACAATAAATAGTAAGTATTATTTGGTCTCCATTTGAAAAGGGAGGTCACTATTTCTAGGCTTAAGGGAAAAAAAGTTCTCTTCAAGCTTTAATGTCTGTTTTACTACTCTTCTACTGTATCTGACTCTGTATACCAATTTTTAAGTATTATCTTTTTCATATTGACCTTTCTTACTACAGACTAAAAGGTCCATATACACACTTCCATTCACCAAATTACTGAGAGCACAAAGATAGAGAAGCAGCACAGTAATGAAAGATAGTGACCAGAAAGGGGCAGTTAACAGTATAAATACTCATAAAACAGGATTTAATGGGGATTTAGGTGGATAGTGGCATCTATCATCCATCTGGTAATATACAGTGATATAGCTATTATAAAAAAGTGAATAAAAGTGTCATAAACCCCAGATTCCTAAATTCTGTTCCTATAATAAATTAATCATTCCAAATGTGTTCATTTGGGTCCTCCAAGAAGCAGAGGGCAAGATGAAGTTAGATGAGTATGAGATTTATTGGGGGAAGCTCCTGTGAAAGAAAAATGGGAAGCAAGTTATGGTGTGCTGGTAAATATTTAACAACTACTTCTCTGTGGAGTATATATATATATATATATATATATATACACTCAACATTCAGAAAACTAAGATCATGGCATCTGGTCCCATCACTTCATGGCAAATAGATGGGGAAACAATGGAAACAGTGACAGACTTTATTTTTTTGGGCTCCAAAATCACTGCAGATGGTGACTGCAGACATGAAATTAAAAGACACTTGCTCCTTGGAAGAAAAGTTATGACCAACCTAGACAGCATATTGAAAAGCAGAGACATCACTTTGCCAACAAAGGTCCATCTAGTCAAAGCTTTGGTTTTTCCAGTAGTCATGTATGGATATGAGAGTTAGACTATGAAAAAAGGTGAGCACTGAAGAATTGATGCTTTTGAATCGTGGTGTTGGAGAAGATTTTTGAGAGTCCCTTGGACAACAAGGAGATCCAATCAGTCCATCCTAAAGGAAATCAGTCCTGAATATTCATTGGAAGAACTGATGCTGAAGCTGAAACTCCAATACTTCGGCCACCCGATGGGAAGAACTGACTCATTTGAAAAGACCCTGATGCTGGGAATGATTGAAGGCAGGAGGAGAAGGGAACAACAGAGGATGAGATGGTTCGATGGCATCACTGACTCAATGGACATGAGTTTGAGTAAGCTTCAGGAGTTGGTGATGGACAGGGAAGCCTGGCGTGCTGCAGTTATGGGGTCACAAAGAGTTGGACATGACTGAGCGACTGAACTGAACTGATATATATACACATATATGTACATAAGTTTATTATAAATTTTACTGATATAAAGATGTGTAACACAAATCTTTACAAATCATAAGAAAATGTACAATGCTTTTTATTACACATTTCATATAGCCAATGGATTCTCATAGCATCTTTCTATTGGCTTTTGCTAACCTTTGTGTCGATAGTCCACCTGTGATTGCAATTCAGCTATGATTTGATGAAATCAGACAAACAATAAATGCTTAATATTTTCAGCTTTGTGGGTCATATGCTCTTGTGTTGCAACTATCCTATTCTACCACTGTGTGAAAGTAGTCACAGACAGTATGTCAACAAATGGGCAGGGCTATATTCTGATAAAAGTTTGCCAAAAACAGGCAGTTGGCCAGCTGGATCTCTGAGCAACACATTTTCACGCTCGCCACACAAAGGAAAAGTTAAAGCCCCTTTAATTAATGATGAACCTGCATGATACTGGGGCTTCGCAGGTGGCACAGTGGTAAAGAATCTGCTTGCCAATGCAGAAGATGCCGGAGACACAGTTTCAATCCCTGGGTTGGGGAGATCCCTTTGATAAGCAAATGGCAACCCTCTCCAGGGGATCTTCCTGATCCAGAAATCGAACTGGGGTCTCCTGCATTGCAGGTGGATTCTTTACCAACTGAGTTACCAGGGAAGTCCATATGTAAAGTACGTGCCCACTAATGGAAAAGCATCAGTTACAAGTTTTATCTCCCCTTTCAAACTGGAAAATTATATCTTTGTGTCATTCATTCTATTTAAAGCTGAAGCAGAATGAGAATGATAACCAATGTCTTTACAGTATTCAATTCTCTCAATATTTCAACTTTCCATCCTTGGTTGCTAATGTGCTTAAGCAACAACTACCACCAAACAACAGGCCAACGTTCCAAATTCTTTGCATTCTCTCTTGAGCCCATAATTGAGCAGACTTTTAAGTAAGAAGTTTCCTGGAGACAGTTTGGTAATAGATGCCTAGAGCTTTCACAATATTTATACCCTCAGACTTCCCTGGTGGTCCAATGGTTAAGAATCTCCCTGCCGATGCAGGGGACCATGGGTTCGATCCCTGGCCTGGGAAGATTTCACATGCCTAAGGGCAACTAAAGCCCGTATGCCACAACTACTGAGCCCACAGCCTACAACTATGGAAGCCTGCACACCTTAAAGTCCATGCTCTGCAACAAGAGAGACCACTGCAGTGAGAAGCCCATGCACTGGGACTAGAGAGTAGCCCCTCCTAGACACAGCTAGAGAAAGCCTGAGCGCAGCAATGAAGACCCAGTGCAGTCAAAAATAAAAATAAATTAAAAAAAATTATACCCTCTCGTTATTCACCGCTGGGAATCTCTTCAATGAAAGTAGACTAGTATATAGAAAGAGTATTACATATTATCGTATTCATTTTAGGGTTATTTATAGACTGAAAAGTAAAGCTGAATCCAAGTTTTCTGTATTCTTTATTATATATTCTAATTTATCCATAATAATCATGCACTGCTTTAGCATTGTTATGAGTTGTGCCTCCCACCCTGAAAATTTGTATGTGGAAGTCCTAACCCCCAGTCCTACCTCAGAACATGACTGTATTTGGAGATAGTGCCTTTAGAAAAGATGAGAGTTAAAATGAGACCTTTTATGATAGGTCTCAGTCCAATCTAACTGTTGTCCTGATAAGAAGAGGAGGTTTGATACACAAAGGGACACCAAGAAGGTACAAACACAGAGAAAAGGATGGATTAAGGAGGCCACCTGCACACAAAGGAAAGAGGCCTTGGGAGAAATCAAACCTGCTGGCACCTCCATCTCAAGCTCCCATCCTCTAAAACTATGAGACAATAAATGTCTGTTGTTTAAGCCAACCAGTCTGTATTATTTTTTTTATGGCTGCCCTCATAAATGAATAAAAGCATTTATCCAACTTAAGAAACTAACCAAGTATATACCTTGGAAAACCAGTGTCCTCAGTTAGGCTCCTTGACATGCTCTCCAGAGAAAATAGCCATCAACAATTTCTCATATATGTCTCCCCAAAACTTTAGTTTTAATAAGCAAATAAATATGTGTGCTATATTTCTATACAAAATGGGACCTATACAATCTTCACTCTTCTGCAACTTCCTTTTTTAACTTACTCTTGGAAGTTTATCTATATTAACATTTTCAGTTCTTTAATGTTTTCTACTGTAATGATGTGACAATTTAACCAATCACCTTGAAGGACGTTAAGGTTGTTTTTCATATGGGGACTTTGCAATCAGTGTTGCAATAAGAATACTTATACATACATTTTTCATACACGGATAATATTATGGGATAAGTTCATAGAAATGAAGATGTTATGTCAAGGATGAATGTTTAAAATATTGATAACTATCGCCCTCTTGTCTTGCAAAGAGGTTGTTTTAGTTTAAACTTCCACTCAAGTGTGGGAATGCCAAATTTTACTGTTACTCATACTGTGTGTTGTCAAACTCTTAATCACTTTTAATCTAACAGGTGAAAATGGCATCTCACTGTTTCAAACTGAATTTAATTGAGCATCTTTTATCTGTTTATTTGCCACTCATCCTAATTATGTTGAGCATGTCTTGTGAGTTTATTTGCCACTCATATAACTTCTTTAGAAAAATGGCTGTTCAAATATTTTATCCATTATATTATTTTCTTATTATTGAGTTTGAAATATTATACTTTCTAGAAACAAGTCTCTTATCAGACATGTTACATGCAAATATTGTTAATGGCTTGTCTTTTATTCTCTTCACAGTATCTTTCACAGAGTAAATGTTTTAATTTTGATAAAGTCCCAAATTTTCTCTTCTTTTATGAATCATGCTTTTTTGTGTTGTATATAAGAATTTTTTCCTGATCCCAAGATCATGAAGATATTATTTTTTGGCTTTTTTGTTGAAGCCTTAGTCTTACTTACCTTCAAGTCTATGATCCATTTTTAGTTAATTTTGCATAAGATGTGGAGTGTGGGTCAAGGGCCATGTTTTTTTTTTAATATGGATGTATAATGTTCCAGTGCCATTTTTTTTTTTAAAGCTATCCTTCGTGCCAGGTGGCTCAGTGGTAAAGAACTTGCCTGCCAATGCAGGAGGTGTGAGTTGGATCCCTGGGTTGGGAAGATCCCTTGGAGGAGGAAATGACAACCCACTCCAGTATTCTTGCTGGGAAAATCCCATGGACAGAGGAGCCTGGTGGGCCACAGTCCATGGAGTCACAAAGAGGTGGACACGACTGAGCGACTGAGCACTCACACATCCTTCCTCCATTGAGTTGTCTTTGTCCCTGATCAAAAATCAGTTGTCTGTGTGTGTGTGTATTTATATCTATACTCTATTCTGTTCTGTGATCTGTTTGTTCCTTCACTGATGCTACACTGTCTTGATGATGGTAGCTTTATATTAAGTCCCAAAGTCACATAGTCTATATCCTCCAACTTTCTTCTACTTTAAAATTGTTTTGCTTATCAACTTCTTTTGCCTTTCCGTATAAAATTTAGAATCAGCTTGTTGACAGCTACAGAAAAGTCCTGCTGGGATTTTGATTGATATTACACTGAATCCGCATATGGATTTCAGAAGGAGTGAATTTTGGAGAAAATTACACATTCATAGACTGTTCATTACTCTTATTAATTATTTTCTTCATTAATTTGTAAAAGCCATTTGTTTCTCTTAAGAATATTCTTCAGAAGAAAATAAACTTCACCGGACCAGCAGATGCGGAAACAAATGCAATGACCACGAATATTGTTTCTTCTCCTCAGGCTCAGAGAAGAATGGAAGCAGAGACTGGAGAAAAGGCTGAGGATGTTGGACAATCCTGATGGGAAGGAGAAGCAGGCAAGCACTGTGGGCTGAGTGCTTCCTGCCTCATCCCCTTCAAAGATGACAAACCACCAAGGGCACTTTTCTAGGAGAAAAAACTAACACCCAAGTTATGTTGACTTACTAAGCAGGACGCTCTTTATTTGCTCTCCCATTTGTGAAGGGATTTACATGTGAAACCTCCCCTAGTGCTAATGGGACTCTTTATCCATCTCAATCCTCCCTGTCACAGAGGACAGGATGACCGCCAATGGGATACGAAGCTTGGGGTATCTAATATAAAAATCTCTTGGAATTAGCACTTCCAAGTTTCAAAGATCCACGTAATGTAATTTATTTCCACATTTTCTTCTCATTTTGAAATCTGAATATTTTATTCAGGCTTACCAGGGGCAATTACTGTTTGGAAACCTGGCTTCCCTAAGTATTCTGGAAAAACAGAGTCATTCGATCTTATTTCCTGTCCCCATCGCCTTTTTTAAAATGAAGACAGAAATGCTACTGCTAACAGAAAGAAAGCTAAAGAAAGAAAGAAATCATTCTTATAAAAAGAATAATTTTTAACATTATGGTTTGAAAATGAACTGAACTAAATTATTTTCTCCTCATACAAATTTTTATAAACTTTTAATTAGAAGCATGCAGTGAAAGCAAGAGAATGTTAATAAACTTGGTTGTTGTGTCCTAATGGTGTGTGCCCTGTGTTAACTCCCTCGTGCCTGTCATGGTTAGTTCTCTGACGCTCTAGCAAGTGTCAGCTCCAGCTGCCTTTAGACACATTTTGGAATTTAAAGTCACTTTCACTGAAGCCTCCTCTTGGGCCCAGACATGATCATGGTCACAGATCAGGAGGGATTCTGTCAGTCACAGGAACTAGGGCTCCTCCACTCCTCTACCCAGGGATGCCTCACTGTGGACAGGAGCAGAGTGAGAAGCCCCAGCCAGCCAAAGAGCCCAAATGGCCAGAGGGACCCAGAGAATGACACACACAGTATTGGGGAGAGTATCACAGCACTCATAGATGCTCATAGATGCTATGTGGTGGCATAAACTTCTTCCACTGTAAAACTAAAAGAGATCCTTATGGCTGAGGGGGTCACGGGGTGGCAAGAGGGCTAGAGAGGTGACTCCACAATCCCTCAGTTATGAGATACAGAGTACAATGCTCAAATCTTTGCTATAGGCTCTTATCCAATTCAGATACAACTAAGTGAAGTGAAAGTTGCTCAGTTGTGTCTGACTCTTTGCAGCCCCATGGACTATACAGTCCATGGAATTCTCTAGGCCAGAATACTAGAGTGGGTTGCCTTTCTCTTCTCAAGGGGATCTTTCCAACCCAGGGATCGAACCCAGGTCTCCCGCATTGCAGGCAGATTCTTTACCAGCTGAGCCACAAGGGAAGCCCAAGAATACTGGAATGGGTAGCCTATCCCTTCTCCAGTGGATCTTCCCAACCCAGAATCTCCCACATTGCAGGCAGATTCTTTACCAACCAAGCTATCAGGAAAGCCCAGATACAACTAATAAGTAGTAAATTATAGCTGGGAAAAACTGAGCAAAGTTTGGGGAAAGAGGCTAATAATAAAATGGAAATTTAGTAAGGACAGAGAACCATGGGAATAAACATCAGAATACCTAACCACATCGGAGGGTCAGAGAAAGCCCCTTGAGACACTGATGTTTAAGCTGAGGCCTATAAAAATGAGTAAGAGTCATGCAGAAGAAAAGAAACAGCATGAAAGAAGAACTAAAGAGGAGCAGCAGGACTGCAGGGTAGAGGAGAGGGTCCTGGGAAGTGATGGACCCGGAAATAAGTGTCTGTGACACAGAATGAAGAGGGCAACTATTTCACAGGAGGGTGGAGATGTGAGCAGGGATCCCTGGAGCCCAAGCTAAAGATTCCGTATTGATCCACAGGGAATTAGGAAGCCCTTGACAGGTAGTGAAATGAACAGATTAGATTTGTATTTTTAATTTTTTCAAATTTTGTGTATACATATATATGTGTATATAATTTTATAGAAGTGCATAAATATACATGCTGATATGATTTTATTACTGTTTTTATTAATTTTTATTAATCTTGTTTTTACTGTCTTGGCTTGCTCCCTCCCTTTTTTCTACACTCTCTACCATCAGCAACACTTGTACCACTTTTCCCATATTAATTACCCAATATGAGGCTTCCTGTAGTTTTTCCTGTATTCACATAGCCATGTACAAACACACACACTCACATACACAACAAACACACACTCACACACACTCTACATCTACAGGACTTTGTGTGAATATATTTGTGTGGTAACAATTTACAAAATAAGATGATATCAGATTTTTCTGCATCTTGATTTCCTTACTCAACTGTTCCTGATATATCAAAATATATTTTAATACATATTTAATATTAAATACATTTTTTAATGGGATCATATTATGGTGCAGATGCACCATAATAAAGTCAACAGTTGCTTTAGAGATGGAACAGTCATGCTACATCCAGGTTTTTGCCATTTGAACAATGCAGCAGTAAATACAGTTCCTTTATTCTAGTGGTTTTGAACTGGAAAGTAAGTTGATTTTGAGGAATAGGAAATTAAAGCAAACATTACTGCAGTTTCTACTTTAAAAATGTTACTAGAACATATCCCAAAAAGGCTGGTGAAACTCCCCTGTGAACCAGCAGTCTATAAGAGTACCCTCCTTCTAAATTGCTGCCAGTAATATGTATCATAGCTGTTTTTAATTTTTTTCTAATCTGAGAAGTGTTGAGTGACATCATGTTGCTTCTTTGACCATTAGTGGTTGAGGATTTCTTTCCATTTGTTTATTGGTTTAATTTCCTCATCAGTTCAGTTCAGTTCAGTCGCTCAATCGTGTCCGACTCTGCAACCCTATGAACTGCAGCACGCCAGGCCTCCTTGTCCATCACCAACTCCCAGAGTTCACCCAAACCCATGTCCATTGAGTCCATGATACCATCCAAGCATCTCATCCTTCTCTCATCCACTTCTCCTTCTGCCCTCAATCTTTCCCAGTATCAGGGTCTTTTCAAACGAGTCAGTTCTTCACATCAGGTGGCCAAAGTTTCAGCTTCAACGTTAGTTTCAGCTTCAACACCAGTCCTACCAATGAACACCCAGGACTGATCTCCTTTAGGATGGACTGGTTGGATCTCCTTGCAGTCCAAGGGACTCTCAAGAGTCTTCTCCAACACCACAGTTCAAAAGCATCAATTCTTTGGCACTCAACTTTCTTTATAGTCCAACTCTCACCTCCATACATGACTACTGGAAAAACCATAGCCTTGACTAGACGGACCTTTGTTGGCAAAGTAATGTCTCTGCTTTTGAATACGCTATCTAGGTTGGTCATAACTTTCCTTCCAAGGAGTAAGCGCCTTTTAATTTCATAGCTGCAATCACCATCTGCAGTGATTTTGGAGCCCAAAAAAATAAAGTCTGACACTGTTTCCACTGTTTCCCCATCTATTTCCCATGAAGTGATGGGACCAGATGCCATGATCTTCATTTTCTGAATGTTGAGCTTTAAGCCAACTTTTCACTCTCCTCTTTCACTTTCATCAAGAGGCTCTTTAGTTCTTCTTCACTTTCTGCCATAAGGGTGGTGTCATCTGCATATCTGAGATTATTAATATTTCTCCCAGCAATCTTGATTCCAGCTTGTGCTTCTTCCAGCCCAGCATTTCTCATGATGTACTCTGTTCCTCATCAGGAAGAGGAAAAAAGAGTTCAGTACATGTAGATAGACACATAGGTAAACTCAAAGAGAGAGTCATGCCCTTGTGATAGTCTGTCATTTATACGAGTCATTTCTTCCAGGTTTCCTTTGGCTGGTCATTCTGCAGACTGGTTCTGAGTCTGCATTTGATATATCTCAGGATCCTCCTATGTGTGCACTCACATCCTCAGCCAGGACGGATTCCAGGGAAGAGGACTATGGGTAGCTTGGCATCGCTCCCCTTTTTACTTCCAAGGAGTTTTCTAGTCAGAAGATCCCCCTGACTTTGAGAATGAGAAATACGTGGACTCTTATCTCTTATCTTGGCAGGCCCAGCCTCCTCTCTAGATTTGTCCTGCTATTGATATTTTGGAGTTCCTGTCCACAGGGAAAGAACTCCAATTGCTCACACTGGGGGGTGCATCTACCTTCTGCCTCAGTCAGAATCATCTAGAAAACTTTTATTAAAGTTTATGGATCCCTGGACTCCACCCCCAGAGATTCTAATTCTGTTGGTCTAGTATGGCGCTCAGGAATTATTGCATTTTCATTTGAGCTACCCAGGAGATTCTAATGCTTAGCCAGACTTGGGAATGGCTTCTCCTGAGGGGACAGGATTGAATGGAGAAAGACAAACAAAACTGAATCAATCACCAAGGTGTACACTAGATCTCTAAAACTTAGTCATCCTGAACAACTGAAACGTTGTACCATCTTTCCATTTCTTCCAGGCTCCAGCCCCTGGCAACCACTGTGGTTAATAACAGTGTATTGTGTATCTGAAATTTGCTAAAAGAGTAGATTTTAAGTGTTAGCAGCATACATACACATACAAAATAAGGTAACTAAGTGAGATGATGGAAATGTTAATTAGCTTGGCTGTGGTAATCATTTCACAAAATATATATGTATCAAATCATTATGTTGTATATCTTAAATATATATAATTTGTCAATTTTATTTCAGGAAAGAGGGATGGAAACTGAGTCAGCATGGTAAGGCCATAGGAAAGGCATAAGGATCCAGCTTGAAAGAGGCATGGAGGTCTCATAGAGAGGTCAAGATCAGGCCTTCAAGGATGGGGAACAGCATTCCTGAGGAATGAGCTGATATTTTAGCTGGAGAGATGCATTGGGGTTAAATGAGGAGGCCCTTAAAACGCTGGCTAAGGAGCTGATGAGTCTCCAAAGTTGATGAGTCTCCAATGGCAATGGAGACTCATCAAAGGTTTTTGAGCAGGGCAGTAACTTGCTAAGAACTTGTCTTAGTGACTGATAAAACAATCCTGGCAATGGTGTGGAAAATGCACTCTACAGATGCTAGGGATTGTCTTTATTAAAACTATGTTTATCCAAATAATTTAATTTGGAAAATGTACCCTTTATGAGATCTTCATTTCATTCAAGGTGAGTGAAAGTACAAATAAGAATGTGGTCTTAAGTGATGAACTATAGAGACCAAAACATGACTAATTTCCCTTAGGCTTTGACTTAAACACCTTTAAACATACAGCTTTTTATTTCAAAATTAATTAGCACATTTCCTTTTATTACCCTGTGTCATGTGATGTGTTATGTGGAAACATAAACTGAAAATGGTAAAATCTTGAATTGCACCAGATTAGAGATGAACACCACTCAAAAGGCTTTACTGAATTTAAACCACAGCTCAATTTATGATTGATAAGTAGCTATAAAAGGTCTTTTTGTCTTTGGACAAACAATCCAGTATCAGTGACAGAAGAAATGAAAGCAGAAGTTCTCTCTTTTCACAAAGCAATTAAGTGGTAAAATTGTGAAGAGCTGTCAACATCCAGATCAGTGCTGAAGCCCTCAGACTGACTTTTTTGGGGCAGACTAGCTGAAATACATGTCCAGCCAGTAGACAACATGGAACTTATAGGCTTTGCTACTGGAGACACGGTGGATGGGAATGGAGTGGGGAGTGGACACTGCTTAAAAAGATTTACTGTCCTACACATTCAGATAAGATGAGCCCAGTGACCTTCGGATAAATCAAAGGATTGTTTGTAACACTGGGCCACCTCCCCACAAAACACCATGAGCACTGAGGCACAGTTGAAGTGCAGGTGAGAAGCAAAGCCTTCCCCAAAGGAAGACCATGACAGAACAGGGTACATTGGTGTGACAGGAGAGGGTACATTACGAATGAGGCCAATATTTTAAACATTGTTTATTTGGGATTGATACTAAAATATGTTATAGTTCCTCCCACATGGAACATTCTCTTGTCTTCAGATACTTCCTCGATGCCCAGGGTGTCACTCCAGTGCAATAAATACAGGCTGGCTCCTTAAAAGTCCATCCGTCCTCAGGGAGGTGGTACCACTCAACTGGTAATGAGTCTTTTCTCACAACCAGTATCTCCTGCTATGTGATAGACAAATGATGGTAAAAGGAGTTTAAAAATGCTTAATAGATGTGTATAAGTATTTATGTGCATGTGTACCTGCTCAGTCACTCAGTTCAGTCATTCAGTCACGTCTGGCTCTTTGTGATCCCATGGACTGTAACCTGCCAGGTTCCTCTGTCCATGGAATTTTCTAGTCAAGAATGCTGAAGTCAGTTGTCATTTCCTACTCAAGGAGATCTTCCCAACCCAGGGTTCGAACCCACACTTCCTGCATTGGCAGGAGGGTTCTTTACCACTGAGCCACCTGAGAGGAAGGATAGTTTTTTTCTTTTTTAAAAAATAAATGGTGCTGGTACATCTCCTGCATCTTTAGATTTTTTTTTTAACCACTGAGCCACATGGGAAGCCCATAAGTATTTGTATATATTGGTAAAAAAAAAAAAAACTGGGTGAGATTTATAAACGTTTATATATATTTATTTAAGTAAAAGAAAGTGAACACATTTTTTTTTTAAATATTAAACAAATAACAAGACAGATGGTACACAGATATGTTAGAACAGTGTCTATGATGTTGGGACAGTGGAGGTTTGGGACCCTTCCCCAGTTTAAAACCAGGACAGGAGATCTCTATTGTTCTGATCTGATCCGTGTCTATGAAAAGTCCCGGTCACTACAGAGCTCTAAATAGGTGTTGGCAGGGGTACATTTATTTCAGTGTACAGCTGATTCTTGAACAACACAGGTTTGAACTGTACAGACCCACTTATACTCAGATTTTTTTCAATAAATGTGTATTGTAGCACTACATGACCTGCAGTTGGTTGAATCCCTACGTGCATAACCACATAACCACAGAGGGCCAACTGTAAAGTTATATGTGGACTTTCAACCGCAGGGAGTCTGGACCATATCCCCAACATTATTCAAATGTCAACTGTATTAAAAATTAAAATAGTAGCTTATACCCATGGTTAAGATAAAAGTTCACAGTATACTGAGGAATGTTCCCTCACAGAGCTTTTCCTCAGAAGCTCCCACAGCACAGGAAGGTGAGTGAGCTGTGAGAGCAGGTAAAGCCCAATCCTGGATACTGATCAAAAGTCCTCCAAAGATCAGCATTTTAAACACTGATTTTTTCCCTTCCTTCCTTGTTCCCTTGACTATTTGTCCCTCTGTAATTACTCTTTTTCACCTCTTTCTTTAGCTTAAATAAGAGAGGGAGGCAGAGTAGGCTGAACTTTTTAAGACCAAATACTTAGCACTTTTCTGCAGTATCCATTTCCTTACCAGCACCTGGTGTCTCCAGGAGGGTCCAGCTGAGTGAAGCCCCACAGCACTGCCTGGATCCCTGCACTATCAGTGGATGAAACTTCATGCTGATCTATCTCTGTTTCCTGGTCAACCAACAAGTGCCCCTCCTCCTTCCAGAAGTTAGTTTAAAACACAAGTCTGACTCTGAAGATTTGGTCATAAACATAACTGAAAACAGAGCCAGGTCTCAGAGGAATTAGTCTTGGTGTAAGACCTCAGAATCAATGATGATGCCTCGAGGTCAGGTCAAAGTTGAACTTTTCTTGTCGACCTTGCACTAAGAGCATGTCCAGATCACAACCAAGAAGAACCTTAAGCTTTCTTATAAGACTAGTCGAAAAATAGAATGCAAGAATTCATCCTCCAAATGAGTACAGAAGATTGAATAATGTGGCTGCTCAGTGGGTTGGAAATGTGCAACAAAGAAATCACAGACTTTAGGCTTATTCTAATATTAATATTGCTACCCCAGTTTTCCTTGGTTGGTATTTACTAGGTATTCTTTTTCTAGTTCTCTATTTTCTGCTGTCCTAGTCTGACACATATTGAACATAGGGTGAAACAACACAAATCTGGCATCATTCTTGTTTTGCCTACCTGCCAACTAAAGCACACGCAGTAAACCAAGTGCCCCCAAATACAGCACAGGGCGGGGACCCTGTGATGATAAGTGGACATGAAGGAGTCCCAGAAGACACCACTTGAATTATCATGTTTTATCTTTTCCCTGTCAGGTCTTATGAGTGGGAGGACAACGCCAAATAATAAAATTTGGGTGTTAAAACTTGGTTAAAAAAATAAGAGTGTTTAACTGGGGCTAACTTTTTAAAGAAAGCTGAGCGCAGAATTGATGCTTTTGAACTGTGGTGTTGGAGAAGACTCTTGAGAGTCCCTTGGACTGCAAGGAGATCCAACCAGTCCATCCTAAAGGAGATCAGTCCTGGGTGTTCATTGGAAGGACTGCTGTTGAAGCTGAAACTCCAATACTTTGGCCACCTGATGCGAAGAGCTGACTCATTGGAAAAGACCCTGATACTGGGAAAGATTGAAGGCAGGAGGAGAAGGGGACGACAGAGGATGAGATGGTAGGATGGTATCACTGACTCAATGGACATGAGTTTGGGTAAACTCTGGGAGTTGGTGGTGGACAGGGAGGCCTGGTTGCTGCAGTTCATGGGGTCGCGGAGTTGGACATGACTGAGCAACTGAACTGAACTGAACTTTTTACCAAGTGTGACCTGATGATACTTTTCTTCCAAGATTCTTCCTGTTATTAAATTCACAGTATTTTAAAATAAATATTTAATAATTAGCAGTCAACTATTAATGGGCAACTCTCTTGGATGGAATAGTGATTGGGAGAGTGAATAACAGAGGCAACAGAAATCTACAAGTCTAGCTTTCAAGTGTTGCTTGCTAAGACAGTGACCAAGACTCAAATACAAAGTTGTTAGTAGATTCAAGAGGTTAAGTGTATAGATTTTGGTGTTGGCAGATATGGAAGCTAATCACAGGTCTGCAAAGTTACCTGGGGGATGTGCCCCAGCAGGAATCCCAAGGACACCAGGACAGAGCAGATATATCTCTTCTGCTGCCATGAGTACAACCTTTGTGCTTGGCAATGCAATTCAATTCTGATGCAAACTCCTAGAGTTAGCATCAGACTTCACAGGTACCCAACAAGACCATCCCCCTTTGAGATGCCAGCCGCAAGTTCAGGGATTCCCAGGCCACTTATTCTTTTGACCAAATGGTTACAACTCCAGGAGGCCCCCATAACTCCGCTTAGTTTCAACAATTCACTTGAATGACTCACAGAACTTAAGAAAGCACTATCCTTATAAATACAATCTTATTAAAAAGAATTCAAATCAGATGAAACAAAAGAAAAGATACGTAGGGTGACATCTGAAACGGTTATGAACACAAAGTTTCCATGTCCTTCCCCATGGAATCAGGGTGCATCACCTTCCTCAGACTTTACTGTGTTGTTCCCCAGCCAGGAAGCTTAACCAAGCTTCAATGTCCAGAGATTTTATTGGGATTTTATTGTGTAGCCATGATTGGTGGAGTCACTGGCCATGTGACTGAACCTAATCTCCAGCTTCTCTCTCCTCCCAGGAGATCAAACTGGCTCAAAACCTCAGTCCTCTAATTACATGGTTCATCTTTCTGGTGACCAATCTCTATTCTGAGTTATCTTGTTAGAAGAAACTCTGGTATGATCCCAGAGGCTCATGAATAACAAAGATATTCTTATTACTCAGGAAATTCCTAGGATTTAGTCTCCTTCCCAGGGACGAAGATCAGGCAAACTCTTTATTATAAGGAACGAGCTTCGTACTCTGGGACAACAAGGGGAAAAACAGGATGGTGACATCCCAAAGACTGAGCTTTTGTTTAAAAGCCATAGATAAGAGACTATTTAAACCAGTCCTGATATGCAATGGAACTTTAAATAGACCATATGATCAAATCCAAAATGTTCTGTTTAAACCAAAATGCTGTTTACTGGCAGGGGCTTTCCATATGGCTCAGTGGTAAAGAATCCACCCACCAGTACAGGAGATACAGGAGACATGGGTTTGATCCCTGGTCCTTTTGAGCAGGGAATGGCAACCCACTCAAGTATTGTTGTCTGGGAAATCCCACAGACCGATGGGCCTGGTGGGTTACAGTCCACGGGGTCACAAAGAGTCCAGCATGACTGTGCATACTCCCCCCCCCCACCCCCCACCACACACACACTGTTTACTGGCAAGTCGAAAGCATCCGACTACCCCACAGATTGTGTGTTCCTGAGGGGGACCAAAGCAGTTTGGAGGCTATGAAACAGACTAGCACCAACCTAAGTTATCAAATAAGTGATATGAATTTGAATAACAATACAGTATTTTGCAACTAGAATATTTTAAATATGCAATTTGAATGTTTTTATTAAGTGATTCGAATCATTGTACCAACTTTTTGGTGCCTTCTTCCACTTGCAGACCAAAGCTAACATTCAGGGCTAAATTAACAAGAGAATGGTGCTTGGTGACTAAGGAATCAGAACAGTGACAAACTGCCCTACATTCTCATTTTTTGACTCTTTTTCTTTCACTCAAGGTATACTATTACCCTTCTATTTTCATGATGGAATGCTTTCCTTAGATATACTTGTAATATTTGTTTACATGTAGCCTCATTCACATTTGTACTGTATTTTCTTGAGGATACTTCAAAGGTCATCTAGGTTGACCTTTGAAGATTAACAGGTTTCCCTCAATATATATTTACCATCAAACCTACAGGTTTACCTCATACTTGTAACCACTTTTAAGTTGACTATGACTAGCCAATTCCAGGGCCATAAATTTTTGAACTTACCCTAGAATTTGGCCTTTATACAAGCTAAGTTCAGTTCAATTCATCGCTCAGTTGTGTCCAACTCTTTGCGACCCCATGAATTGTAGCATGCCAGGCCTCCCTGTCCATTACCAACTCCCAGAGTTCACTCAAATTCACGTCCATTGAGTCAGTGATGCCATCCAGCCATCTCATCCTCTGTCGTCCCCTTCTCCTCCTGCCCCCAATCCCTCCCAGCATCAGAGTCTTTTCCAATGAGTCAACTCTTCGCATGAGGTGGCCAAAGTATTGGAGTTTCAGCTTTAGCATCATTCCTTCCAAAGAACATCCAGGACTGATCTCCTTCAGAATGGGGTGGTTGGATCACCTTGCAGTCCAAGGGACTCTCAAGAGTCTTCTCCAACGCCACAGTTCAAAAGCATCAATTCTTTAGCACGCAGCTTTCTAGCTTTCTTCACTGTCCAACTCTCACATCCATATATGACTACTGGAAAAACCATAGCCTTGACTAGATGGACCTTTGTTGGCAAAGTAATGTCTCTGCTTTTGAATACACTATCTAGGTTGGTCATAACTTTCCCTCCAATGAGTAAGCGTCTTTTAATTTCATGGCTGCAATCACCACCTGCAGTGATTTTGGAGCACAAAAAAATAAAGTCTGACACTGTTTCCACTGTTTCCCCATCTATTTCCCATGAAGTGATGGGACCGGATGCCATGATCTTCGTTTTCTGAATGTTGAGCTTTAAGCCAACTTTTTCACTCTCCTCTTTCACTTTCATCAAGAGGCTTTTGAGTTCCTCTTCACTTTTGCCATAAGGGTGGTGTTATCTGCATATCTGAGGTTATTGATATTTCTCCCAGCCATCTTGATTCCAGCTTGTGCTTCTTCCAGCCCAGCATTTTTCATGATGTACTCTGCATATAAGTTAAATAAACAGGGTGACAATATACAGCCTTGACGTACTCCTTTTCCTATTTGGAACCAGTCTGTTGTTCCATGTCCAGTTCTAACTGTTGCTTCCTGTCCTGCATATAGGTTTCTCAAGAGGCAGGTCAGGTGGTCTGATATTCCCATCTCTTTCAGAATTTTCCACAGTTTATTGTGATCCACACAGTCAAAGGCTTTGGCATAGTCAACAAAGCAGAAATAGATGTTTTTCTGGAACTCTCTTGCTTTTTCGATGATCCAGCAGATGTTGGTAATTTGATCTCTGGTTCCTCTGCCTTTTCTAAAACCAGCTTGAACATCTGGAAGTTCACGGTTCATGTATTGCTGAAGCCTGGCTTGGAGAATTTTGAGCATTACTTTACTAGCGTGTGAGATAAGTGCAATTGTGCAGTAGTTTGAGCATTGTTTGGCATTGCCTGTCTTTGGGATTGGAATGAAAACTGACCTTTTCCAGTCCTGTGGCCACTGCTGAGTTTTCCAAATTTGCTGGCATATTGAGTGCAGCACTTTCACAGCATCATCTTTCAGGATTTGAAATAGCTCAACTGGAATTCCATCACCTGCTATACAAGCCAGAACCTTTTAAAATGATGTTTTCTTGACATTTTATTGTTCACTTGAAGCCTTTACATGTCTTTCACTGGTGGGGCATGAATAAAGAATGGTGTTACCTCAGATGGGACTGGGATGGTGGCAGGCATTACAGAGAAGTTTAAAGCAGTGAGGAGAGAAGCTCAAAAATATGATGCTACTTCTGCCTTGGGTGGATCTCAAATGTGTATGTTTTTGATTTTCCAAAATCAGTAAATGAAAAGGCAGCTGTTCAGAGACTCAAGGACTGTGACTGAACATGGCATTTAGCTTCAGTGAATTAGCACATAGCATCTGCCTTTTATGCTTGATGCTTCAGAAGCACTCTAAAGACTGGTAATCCATGGGTCTAAAAGACTAGAGTTGAAGACATGAATGCTTTCCTAGTTATATTCACCTAATCCTATTTTATCTACCACCCATACCATGTATGGTTTAGTCAAGATTCTCTCACAGAGCAGCCTTTCAGAAGAAGAAAAAGTTATTTTTGTCAGCTGCCAAGTGGAGCGGACTGGATGTTATACCTGTTTTCTGTCTTGGGAGTGGTCATGGGTTCTCACATGTCCCATGACAAATGTGCCTCAGAGAACAAGTCATGCTGTGAACCAGATCGTATCACTAGAAACCCTCCGAGAAATCAGTGTGAGCCTAGGCTGACCCTGCACCAATGCCCCACGTGTAGAATCCCCTGCACTGGTGGCTGCAAACTTCCTGAGACTCAGAAACTCAACAAGTCCAAAACAAGAAGTATGATCACCCCTCCAAACTCCTTCTATCTGAGGTTCCTGACTTAAGCACTGGCACCACCATCCATCCAGAAGCATGGAGATCTTTCTTGATTGGTTTCTCCCCTCATCCCACATAGCAACCTTTCAACAAGTTCAGTCATTGGCCCTCTGACTTTTCTCAGATTTATTAATATCCACTTCTCTCCACCTCAGCCTCAACACCCTAGTTCAAGCGACTTCCATCTCTCTTCTGAAGAACCCGGACACTTCCCAGCTGACCAACCACATCCACTGCCACTCTGCCCACTTTCCATCCTCTATGTTTGCATAACAATGTGAAAGTGTTTAATGCTAATAAAGTACATACTTAAATTGGTTAAAACGGTAAATTTTGTGTTAGGTATATTTTGCCACAGTATAAAAAGTGAGTATGGTGTTGGGATGGTTCCATTGCAGACAGAGAGAACAGCAGGTACCAATGTCTGTGGGAAGACAGAGCATGGATGAGAGGAAAGCCAGCAGGGCTGGTTTGTCAAGATTTGGAGGATGTTTTATGGCCTGAGATGAGGCTGAGGTCACAGGCAGAGAAAAGGCCATAGAAAATCTGGATATTAATATTTGTCCTGAGATCAGTGGGAGATTGTTGTTGAGCCTTCAACAGGACAGCAACAGAAATATGTTTTAAAAAGTTGCCATGGACTAGGATGGAAAGGGGAATCTTGTGGCTCAGACGGTAAAGCGTCTGCCTACAATATCAGCCCTGCTGGCTTTCCTCTCATCCATGCTCTCTCTTCCCACAAGACATTGGTACCTGCTGTTCTCTCTGTCTGCAATGGAACCATCCCAACACCATACCCACTTTTTATACTGTGGCAAAATATACCTAACACAAAATTTACCATTTTAGCCAATTTAAGTATATATTTTATTAGCATTAAACAGTTTCACATTGTTATGCAAACATATAGAACACTTCACAAATTTGTATATCATCCTTGAACAGAGGCCATGCTAATTGTATTGTTCCAATTTTAGTCTCTGTGCTTCTGAAGTGAGCACTTTCTCCCTTTTGACTGTAAAGTTTGACTCATCCTGCGTTTATTCAGGGAAGCCTTCCAAGACCAAGGCCATCACAAGTCATACATCCCCTTGACTGCCCAGCACCCAGTGTGAGTTTTATGTTTGTTCCATTGACATCTGCTCTCTCTCACTAAACTATGAACTCCTTGAAGGCAGTTCTTATTGTCTAAACGAATGCTAGGTACACAGTGGAAGCTCAGTGTATCCTAGTTAAATGAATAAACAAAGAAATGCAATTCTACCTTCAGTGAAGACTGTCTTTGACATTATAGAAAACTCTCTAGTTCTACATTGCCTTGAACTCCATTCCAGAGAAAGAACTTGACTTTTGAAAAACTAAAATCATTGATAAAGGGTGTTTTTTCCCCTTTTCTCAAAAAGAAGACTTATTAATTCAGACTTTATCTCTCATAAAAGAAGAAAATACCTGATAGTCTTTATTTTTTATATTAATTGAATATTTGTATTTAATTGAATATTTATAATTGTATCCATTTTTCTATGAGATCCTTATTTTTTTTAATTTTTATTGGAGTAGAGTTGGCTTACAATGCTGTGTTCATTTCTGTTGTACAGCACAGTGAATCAGTTATACATATACATATATCCACTCTTTTAGATTTTTTTCCCATATAAGTCATTATAGAGTATTGAGTAGAGTTCCCTGTGCTATATTGAAGGTGTTTATTTGTTATCTATTTTATATATAATAGTGTGTATATTGTAAATAAGTTCATTTACACTATTTCTTTTAAGAGTCCACATATAAACAATATCATATGATATTCTTTAAACAGTAGGTTTTCCTTTGATTCTCTTCATCAAGGTTTCACACTTATTGAATCTACACTCAGACTTCTGAAGGAGTTTGTAATTTACAAAAACTAATGTAAACTATAGCTTTTTTTTGCCAAAGCTTGAAAGATACCCATCATGATGCTGCCCCACCACATCTGCAGAGAAGTCCCCACCACTCAGTGGGGCTCATAGTGGGGTCTGGAGATGGCTCTCCCTAGAACCTGAGGTACGTCTGTACCCATCAAGTTCATGGAGAACTTGTCATTCCTGACTTCAAGAAGCCCTGCAATGGGCCAGACTGGGATAGATTTGAGATTTCATGAGACCAAGGATGACAGCCCTGAATTATAGAAAGAACAGCTGACATGCACATGACCTTTCATACTTTATGGGTTGTTCATAACATCAGGAGCTCTTAGGGAGCAACATCAACAACAGCATCCTCAGTTTAAAGATGAGGGGAAAACATTCAGAGGTCAAGCAACTAGTCCAACATCCCTCAGCCAGTATCCACGTCAGATTTAGCATGTAGTTTTGATGCCTAAACCCTTGCTTTATTAACTCTACTTTGCTCAATATGTCAATAACTACCACATTTTTTCAAAGGCAAGGTCAATGCCAACAGCATCCTAGAAATGGTATAAATAAATTCCTCTGGCCACTTTGCACCATAGGTGAATTCATAGAAAGTAGAAACAAATGCAGCCTGTACTTATAAGGCCCTTTAATGAGAAGCCAATTCATTGGAAAAGACCGTGATGCTCAGAAAGATTGAGGGCAAGAGGAGAAAGGAGTGACAGAGGATGGGATGATTGGATGGCATCACTGACTCAGTGGACATGAGTTTGGGCAAACTCTGAGAGATAGTGACGGACAGAGAAGCCTGACATGCTACAGTCCATGGGGTCGCAAAGAGTCAGTAATGACTTAGTGACTGAACAACAATGTGCTCAAACACTTAACTTACCACTGTAATTGCACATTTTGTGGTTATTCAATAAGTGTGTTTGATTCACTGGCTGATCAAAAGTCTAGAGGTATCACATGATGATCAAGACTGCTTGTTAACACACAAAACCCTAAAAATTCTGGGTCCATGAGTTATCCCCAGGCTCTGGTTCCACTGTGTACAGGCTTGAAGCTGTTTCCTGTCCTGGCATTCGGCAAAGTTTCACTTAATGCCATCTGCCTCCAAGCACAGCCTCGGATAGGCTGGGTCCGTTGGTTTTCCTCTAAATCTTGCCTGTTCCCACCCTCTTCATAGAGAACATGGTGAAAAACACACTAATCTCTTGGATCAAAGTGAGAACAAAACGCATAATTCTCCCACTGCAGGATCAGGTGCTTAGATAACCCTGTTGGCTTTTGGCTGAGGAGGTGTTGAAAGGGAGAGAGGCGCCTGTCATGAGGTCATGGACCAAAACCTTCGGACACTTGTCCCCTTGCCACCACCACTCATGTTCATACTTGGCCCCACTGAGCCAAAGTTTCCAGTGACCAAAAATGTCCCTCAGTCTGGCATTTCCCATCTCCCAGTTAGGTTTTCCTTTTTTCATATCTATAAATCTGCCTTTTGTCACCTCTGCCACATGTTCCCCACAGCTCCCTATGGCCCTTACCTCCTCTCCCCTTGGCCGCAGCTCATTTTTTTAGTATCAACTGTCAAAAATCTAACTGGAGGTCTTCTCTGGTGCTTAGTGGTATAAAGAATCCACCTGCCAATGCAGGAGACGCAGGTTCAATCCCTGATTGAGGAAGATCTCACATGCCTTATGGCAACCAAGCCTGTGTGCCACAACTACCGAGCCTGTGCTCTCGAGCCCAGGAGCCACAACTACGGAACACATGTGCTACAACTACTGTAGCCCACACCCTGGAGTCCGTGTTCCACAACGGGAGAAAGCTAAGTGTAGACCCTGCTTGCTGCAACTACAGGAAGCCCACACACAGCAATGAAGAGCCAGCACAGCCAAAAATAAATAAATGAAGTCTAACTGGAGCAGAATGTAAATAATTCAGCTTTACTCACTCAGCAATGTATGCACACATTCCACAAACTTTTATTATCTATCTCCATCTTAGGTATTCCAAAGCTCCTTTGTTTAAAAAAGAAATATTTCCAGGGTTCCTTCATCTCTTACTTCAGTGGTCTCAACTTTCTACTAAAAGACAAAATGTGATCTGCTGGAGAATGGAATGGCAAACCACTCCAGTATCCTTGCCTCAAGAACCCCATCAATAGTATGAAAAGTCATATTTATGTTAAGTAATACCTTATATATAGCACTTAAAACTGGTTTTACAGTTTAGAATATAAGATATAGAGAATACAAGACATTTAGAATATAAGATATAAAGAATCTCAAAGATTTCAATCATTTACAATCATGAGGTATCGTACTGAAACATAATCACTGGCCCTGAACACATATATTATCTATTGCTATGTAATTACTCCAAAACTTATTGACTTAGTAATAAATATCTATTATCTCTTACAGTTTATTTGAGGTAAAAGAACTTAGGGTGGTTTTGGCTCTCTCTCACAACGTTGTAGTAGGCGAGGGCTGTCAGGATCTGATAGCTTGATGAGCTGGAAAACCAACATGCATTTTGGCCAACTCATAGCAGGTACTGGTTGTTGGTACCTAGCCTCTACCTAGTTGGTACCTAGTTCTCTACCATATGGGCTTCTCCACAAAGCTGATTGAATATCTCCATGACATGATGGCTGGCTTCCCACAGAGCAAATGTGATGAGAGAGGTGGAGGTTATATCCTATATATGGCCCAGTCTCAACAGTCACATAACATCACTTCTATTCATTAGAAATAAGTCACTATGTCCACCAGCATTCAAGGGGATGGGAATCAAGCTGTACATTTTGAAGGGACAGATGTTATAATTTGCAGGCATATTTTAAAATCATCAATGGTTATATAGAGATGCAAATTATTTTAAAGCTTTATAGTTTATTTTGAGGTACAATTTATGTAAAGTAAAATTCATAAATCTTAAGTGTACAGCTGAGTAGTTTTACATGAGTATATACCTAGGTGATCACCACCTAGATCAAAATATAGGTTTTTCTTGTGTATAATATATAATATTTTCATCATCTTAGAAAGTTTCATTATGTGAATTACACTGAATTTTCTATGTGCACAATCACCATGTACAAACAAAGACATCTCTAGCTCTTTGTGTCTCATCTTTGTAGCTTGCCTTTACTTTTGATTTTCCCTACTGTTTGGGACCTCCGGTTGAATAGATAGATGTGATGTGGGTGGACATCCTTGTCTTGTTCTCAACTTAGGAGAATATGGTCAGTACATCACCATAGGTAAAGTAAAGTGTTAGTCACTCAGTCGTGTCTGACTCTTTGTGATCCCATGGACTGTAGCCCACCAGGCTCTTCTGTCCCCGGGATTCTCCAGGCGAGAATACTGGAATGGGTAGCTATTCCCTTCTCCAGGGATCAAACCCAGGTCTCTTGCGTTACAGGTAGATACTTTACCTTCTGAGCCACCTGGAAAGCCCAATATTTCACCATATTTACCTGTAAGTGGTTTGTAGATAATTTTGATCAGATTAAGGAAGCTCCATTCCTAATTTGGTTAAGTTTTGGCTATAGACATGTAAAGAAAAATCAGAGCTCATGACTTTACTACTTGCTCCTAAAAGTAAAACATTAGCTAGAGTATTGCCTTTACCTGCAAATGTCCCTTATCTAATTTAGAGAAAAATAATGCCAGGTCTACACATAAAAAAAAAAAAAATTGCCAGAGCAGTCCTCAATTTCCAAATATACCAGTCTTCAAAAATGTATTTGTCAGTCCTTTGTAAATTGCAAGATTTTCTGACATGGAAGCTTAATTATGTTTGGCGCTTAACTATATAAGCCAACTAGAAAAGTGTATTTAATCTACCTTGCGCTCAAAGTTACTGTCACAGCTACTGGTGGGGGATGGTGGTGGAATTCTGGGGAGAAATGGAAGGAAGAAGAGGAAAAGCAGCAGCAGCAGCTACAGCTCATGGGGAAGACAGTTCTTGTCACAGACTACCACACAACCCCAAAGCTGGGTGTGGCTGCCATTTACAAACTAGCATCACATGAATCAGGGCTCTCTGAAGCCCACCATATGTGGTGAAGAATTTTTAAATGTCTCAGCACTCAGCATATATAGCTTTAAAAGCAATAAAGTTTAAAATAAGAACATTGGAATAGCACTGACAGATCAGATCAGATCAGATCAGTCGCTCAGTCGTGTCCGACTCTGCAACCCTATAACTGCAGCATGCCAGGCCTCCCTGTCCATCACCAACTCCCAGAGTTCACTCAGACTCAAAGGGTCTCCAAATTCATTGTCACATTTATTCTTCATAGCAGCCCTATGAGGTTAGCAGATGAGGGCACTGAGATTTAGTGACTTGCCAAAGATCTCCCAGGGAAGAACATTTGCACCCAAGACCTGATCCAAGAATTAGGGCATGCAAACTTCATTGCATCATGTTGACAATCGATTGCCATTTTTTGTATGTTCTCTTAATTCCTGCAACAGGTGTGTCATGCTTAATGTAATTTTTTTGATTGTTCATCAAAGAAAGATTGTTCATCTTTTATTATTGTATATTTTAGTAGTAGAAGAAATGATTGTGGTCAGATATATATATATATATATATATGAAAATTATGAAGGCCATGGTTTAGATTAACTTAAAAGACATTTTTTATGAAGTCCCCCTTTTTCTCCTTCAGAGTGGTCCTTGAGCATCAATCAGTGTTTGGTGGTTGCTTCTAGTAAGTCTTTGCTTCATTAATTTTGGTTGCTAAGTAAGGAGATCCACCTTTATCTGGGTGATTCAAAATCATGCTTCTCCTGTGAACTGCTCTAATCTTGGCCTTGCTGGCAGATAGGCTTGCAACCCAAAATAAGACTTACTTCTCACCTACTCATTTTCTGTTCAAATCCTCCTTTATAGTAGGATGAAAAGCTAGGAGTTGATATCTTCTTTGCAGTTTCTGTGATTACTTGTCATAGAGGTTTCCAGATCTAAAATACATAACAACTTGCAAATCCAAGAGCTGCAATACCCAGCCCCACAGCCACCAAACTTCTTGCCAGTCCACGGTCAGATATTGGCATCTAATAGCTTGGGGGTGGGGAAGGGTGAGGGTTGTAGTGCAGGCCCTCAAAAGAGATGGCAACGCTGCCAAGGGCTTAATGTAACTTTAGATGTTACTTTGATGTAAATTGAAGCGACTGTTCTAAAAATGACTATTTTTAGATCCCGAGCCTTGATCACAGTGCATTTAGCCATTTGGTTGAACAAATTGTTTCTTCATCCACCTTCATGTATGTACCTTTTTCACATTTTAGAAATTCTGCTCCAAAACATCTATCAATATAACACTTGTCAAATAAATTTTGACATATCTTTAAAAAAAAGGAATTCTGTTTCAGGTGACAAGGTATAAAACTGGGACAAAGCTGATAAGGAAACAGTTCTATAATTTGGCAAGTATCCTAAATGTTACCCACCATAAGACTAATAATAATGATGAAAATCGATCAGCATCATCATTTCATTCATATCAGCACATCTGTTTCCCACTGCCATATGCAAGGCCCTGCCTTGGACATTCAAGTCATTAGCAAACAAATCTCAATTTACTAATACCTCCTTATGTAATAGATATTGAGAACATATTTGTTTTTCAAATGGAAAAACAAAAAGCATATATAAGGCACTGAAGAATGTACACATTTTAGATGTTAGGTTGATTTTTACAGTATATGGTGTTCTGCAAGGATGCTTTTGAGACCAGATACACAGGCAGTGGTGAGCAGGTGAAGCATGTCTCTGGTCTCCATTTACCAAAGTCCCATTTAGCAAAGGACATTCAAATGCACCAGAGGGGAATGACATCAGGGCACAGAGAGGCCTGGTGATCCCATTTCTAAGTGAGGCAACTGTGGATCCATCCAAAGGGCTGATAAAAGGGCAATTAGTTGGGTTGGATATATGCCAGGGTAACTATGACATAAAGATCCAGCAGGACAATGAAGGGAATCTCAATGTTTCAAGAATAAATGACAGCCTCTAGGGAAGACAGACTCACTTTTCTTAAAGTTTTTTTTTAATATTTGAGCCAGATGACATCAGTGTCAAATATGAAAGGGCATATTTCCAAAGGCTGTTAATACTAGTCTCATTTGCTGTGTAAACAAGAACAGAAGTCATCAAAGCCAGAATGTCATTACTCCTTGGATTCTGAACATTCTAGAAGAGATTATTGCTCTGTTTTTATTACTGTTGTTATTAAATCATTGATTGGATCATCCCATGGAACATGAAAGTTTATAGCAAGATTGATTTTTCCGAAAGTAAAGCTGCAAAAGTATTTTAGTGTGGCTTATACCTCCTTAATTTTCTGAAGTTCTCTTAAGGGAGAAAGCCAGTGATATTAACAGTTGGTAGGCAGGATTTCAAAGGCTTTTTGAGGGCTCTGGTTGCATGAAATCTTTTTTTAAAATTACCACCCCTCTAGACATTTATTTTAAAGTGTCTATCATGGCTTTGATGACTGCCAATCTAGGTTTCAGACCTCTCCTCAGCTGCCATGAGATTAGCACATCACTTCCCACAGATAAAAGGATGGCAAGAACCTCTAGCCTCACTTGGAGAATCAGAGAATAGATACTGGCAAGACCTCTGCCTTTTCTGGAGGTCACCAGAGAAAAGTAAGGTGTTCTGTCATCCTTCCCTAATAGGTGATTTCTTAAGCTAGTTATTATTTCCTTTAAACATAGTCTCTACAAAATATCACAGGAAATTAGTTTTATACTCTCTCTTTTCTTAACATTTATTTTTGTTTATTTATTTATTTTAATTGGAGTCTAATTACTTTACAATATTGTAATGGTTTTTGCCATACATTGACATGAATCAGCCGTGGGTGTACATGTGTTCGCCATCCTGAACACCCCTCCCACCTCCCTCCCCATCCCATCCCTCAGGGTCATCCCAGTGCACCAGCCCTGAGCACCCTGTCTCATGCATTGAACCTGGACTGGCAATCTATTTCACATATGGTGATATACATGTTTCAATGCTATGCTTTCAAATCATCCCACCTTTGCCTTCTCCCACAGAGTCCAAAAGTCTGTTCTTTACATCTGTGTCTCTTTTGCTATCTCACATATAGGGTCATCGTTCCCATCTTTCTAAATTCCACGCTGCTGCTGCTGCTAAGTCGCTTCAGTCGTGACCGACTCTTAGTGACCCCATGGACTGCAGCCTACTAGGCTCTTCCGTCCATGGGATTTTCCAGGCACGAGTACTGGAGTGGGGTGCCATTGCCTTCTCCATCTAAATTCCATATATATGCATTAATATACCATATTGGTGTTTATCTTTCTGACTTACTTCACTCTGTATAATAGACTCCGGTTTCATCCACCTCCTTAGAACTGATTCAAATACATTCTTTTTAATAGTTGAGTAATATTCCATTGTATATGTACCACAGCTTTCTTATCCATTCATCTGCTGATGGACATTTAGGTTGTTCCATGTCCTAGCTATTGTAAACAGTGCTGCGATGAACATTTAGGTACACATGTCTCTTTCAATTCTGATTTCCTTGGTGTGTATGCTCAGCAGTGGGATTGCTGGGTCGTATGGCAGTTCTATTTCCAGCATTTTAAGGAAAATCCATACTGTTCTCTATAGTGGCTGGGTCATAGAGGATCCTGCTGTGATTTATGTCAGAGAGTGTTTTGCCTATGTTTTCCTCTAGGAGTTTTATAGTTTCTGGTCTTACATTTAGATCTTTAATCCATTTTGAGTTTATTTTTGTGTATTGTGTTAGAAAGTGTTCTAGTTTCATTCTTTTACAAGTGGTTGACCAGTTTTCCCAGCACCACTTGTTAAAGAGATTGTCTTTTCTCCGTTGTATATTCTTGCCTCCTTTGTCAAAGATAAGGTGCCCATAGGTGCGTGGCTTTATCTCTGGGCTTTCTATTTTGTTCCATTGATCTATTCTCTGTCTTTGTGCCATTACCATACTTTCTTGATGACTGTAGCTTTGTAGTATAGTCTGAAGTCAGGCAGGTTGATTCCATTCTTCTTTCTCAAGATTGCTTTGGCTACTCAAAGTTTTTTGTATTTCCATATGAACTGTGAAATTATTTGTTCTAGTTCTCTGAAAAATACCGTTGGCAGCTTGATAGGGATTGTGTTGAATCTATAGATTGCTTTGGGTAGTATACTCATTTTCACTATACTGAT